>NW_020911367.1:725-1147 GCF_003984885.1 Neopelma chrysocephalum | reverse complement strand
CTCTATGGGTGCTCTGGGGTCTCTGTGGGGTCCCTGTGGGGTCCTTGTGGGTTCTATGGGGTCCCCGTGGGTGTTGTGGGTACTCTGGGTTCTGTGGGGTCTCTGTGGGTGCTGTGGGTGCTCTGGGTTCTGTAGGGTCTCTATGGGTGCTTTGGGGTCCCTGTGGGGTCTCTGTAGGTGCTCTGGGGTCCCCACGGGGTCCCCCTTGGTGCTTTGGGGCTGGGGACACTGTGGGTGTTTTGGGGTCCCTATGGGGTCCCCGTGGGTGCTCTGGGGCAGGACTATGGGGCAGGGATTTGGGGCTGTGGGTCAGCACTCCCTGTAGGGCAACGCAGTCCTACTGCACCTCCAGGGACTTGTAGGTGCCGGGACAGGAGTTATGGGGCTGTGGGGGCTCTGTGGGTGCTGTGGGTGCTATAGGG
>NW_020911367.1:0-625 GCF_003984885.1 Neopelma chrysocephalum | reverse complement strand
GGGGGGGCTCTGTGGGGTCTGTGGAGTTATGGGGCAGGGCTGTGGGGTCTGTGGGGCAGGATTATGGGTCAGCACTCCCTGTAGGGCAATGCAGTCCTACTGCACCTCCAGGGACTCGTAGGTGCCAGGACAGGAGTTATGGGGCTGGGGGCACTCTAGGGCAGGGCTGGGGGTGCTGTGGGGTTATGGGGCAGGGCTGTGGGGTTCTGGGGTCTGTGGGGTCCTGGGGCCGTGGGTCAGCACTCCCTGTAGGGCAACGCAGTCCTACTGCACCTCCAGGGACTTGTAGGTGCCGGGACGGGGGTTATGGGGCTGGGGGGGCTCTGTGGGGTCTGTGGGGTTCTGGGGTCTGTGGGTCGGGGTTGTGGGGTCAGTCAGCACTCCCTGTAGGGCAATGCAGTCCTACTGCACCTCCAGGGACTTGTAGGTGCTGGGACGGGGGTTATGGGGCTGGGGGGGCTCTGTGGGTGCTGTGGGTGCTGTGGGTGCTATAGGGTGGGGCTGTAGGGGCTCTGTGGGGTCTGTGGGGTTACGGGGCAGGGTTATGGGGTCAGTCAGCACTCACTGTAGGGCAATGCAGTCGTACTGAACCTCCAGGGACTTGTAGGTGCCGGGACAGGGGTTA
>NW_020911366.1:473-936 GCF_003984885.1 Neopelma chrysocephalum | reverse complement strand
GAGGGGGGTTATAGGGCAGGAGAGGTTCTGAGGTAGAAGGAGGAGCTCGGGGGCAGAGGGTTATGGGGGAGGTGGGGCTACGGGGGAGAGAGGGGGAGGCTACGGGTTAGGAGGGGTTATGGGGCAGAGTAGGGGACCTATGGGGCAGGAGGGCGAGGATTTGGGGCAGGAGGGGCTGTGGGGCAGGGTGGGGGTCTCTGGGGCAGGAATGGGGGTCTCTGGGGCAGGGGAGGGGGATCTGGAGGGGGCAGGAGGGGGGGGGGGGGCTGGGGGGGGGGGGGGGGGTCGCGGGGGCAGAGGAGGGGTCTCTGTAGCCGAGGGGACGGAGCAGCTCCGGGGACGCCGCGGCTCAGGCTGCACCATCGATCCCTCCTGTGCCCTCCCGCAGGTGTCCCCAGCGCAAGAGGAGCCCCCGGCTCGGGGGGTCCCCGCGGTACCCCCAGAGCGGCCCCGGGGCACCCCC
>NW_020911366.1:0-463 GCF_003984885.1 Neopelma chrysocephalum | reverse complement strand
GAGGGGGGTTATAGGGCAGGAGAGGTTCTGAGGTAGAAGGAGGAGCTCGGGGGCAGAGGGTTATGGGGGAGGTGGGGCTACGGGGGAGAGAGGGGGAGGCTACGGGTTAGGAGGGGTTATGGGGCAGAGTAGGGGACCTATGGGGCAGGAGGGCGAGGATTTGGGGCAGGAGGGGCTGTGGGGCAGGGTGGGGGTCTCTGGGGCAGGAATGGGGGTCTCTGGGGCAGGGGAGGGGGATCTGGAGGGGGCAGGAGGGGGGGGGGGGGCTGGGGGGGGGGGGGGGGGTCGCGGGGGCAGAGGAGGGGTCTCTGTAGCCGAGGGGACGGAGCAGCTCCGGGGACGCCGCGGCTCAGGCTGCACCATCGATCCCTCCTGTGCCCTCCCGCAGGTGTCCCCAGCGCAAGAGGAGCCCCCGGCTCGGGGGGTCCCCGCGGTACCCCCAGAGCGGCCCCGGGGCACCCCC
>NW_020911365.1:325-1837 GCF_003984885.1 Neopelma chrysocephalum | reverse complement strand
GGCAAGAGGGCGGCGGACGAGGGCGACGGCGCCGAGCCGCTCAAGCCACTCAAGGTGAGGGCAAAGGGGGCGGTTTGGGGGCTCCCTGGGGTTTGTTGGTCCTCAAATGGTCCCAAAATGGCCCAAAGTTGGAGACAGAGGTGACTTGGAGGCCCTCAAGGTGGGAATTTGGGGGGTTTGGAGTGGTTTGGGGATTTGTTGGTGGTTTGATGCTCCTCAAACGGTCCCAAAACGGCCCAAAGTTGGAGATAAAGGTGCCTTGGAGGCCCTCGAGGTGGGGATTTGGGAGACTTGGGGTGTTTGGGGGTTTGTTGGTGGTTTGATGCTCCTCAAATGGTCTCAAAATGCCCCAAAGTTGGAGATAAAGGTGGCTTGGAGGCCCTGAAGGTGAGGATTTGGGGGGTTTGGGAGCTTCAGATGGTCCCAAAATGCCCCAAAGTTGGAGACAGAGGTGACTTGGAGGCCCTCAAGGTGGGGATCTGGGGTGTTTGGGATGTTTGGAGGTGGGTTTGGGGTGGTTTGGGGGCTCCCCGGGGTTTGTTGGTCCTCAAACGGTAACAAAGTGGCCCAAAGTTGGAGCTAAAGGTGACTTGGAGGCCCTCAAGGTGGGGATTTGGGGGGTTTGGGGTGGTTTGGGGGCTTCAAATAGTCCCAAAATGGCCCAAAGTTGGAGTTAAAGGTGACTTGGAGGCCCTCGAGCTGAGGATCTGGGGCACTGGGGGTGTTTGGGGGTTTGTTGGTGGTTTGATGCTCCTCAAATGGTCCCAAAATGCCCCAAAGTTGGAGTTAAAGGTGACTTGGAGGCCCTCAAGGTGAGGTTTTGGGGGACATCGGGTGTTTGGAGGTGGGTAAAGGGGTGGTTTGGGGGCTCCCCGGGGTTTGTTGGTTCTCAAATGGTGCCAAAACGGCCCAAAGTTGGAGCTAAAGGTGACTTGGAGGCCCTCGAGGTGGGGATTTGGGGGGTTTGGGGTGGTTTGGGGGCTTCAAATGGTCTCAAAATGCCCCAAAGTTGGAGCTGAAGGTGCCTTGGAGGCCCTCAAGGTGAGGATCTGGGGGACTGGGGGTGTTTGGGGGTTTGTTGGTGGTTTGATGCTCCTCAAATGGTCTCAAAATGCCCCAAAATTGGAGATAAAAGTGACTTGGAGGCCCTCGAGGTGAGGATCTGGGGGGTTTGGGATGTTTGGAGGTGGATAAAGGGGCGGTTTGGGGGCTCCCCGGGGTTTGTTGGTCCTCAAATGGTGCCAAAACGGCCCAAAGTTGGAGCTAAAGGTGACTTGGAGGCCCTCGAGGTGGGGATTTGGGGGGTTTGGGGTGGTTTGGGGGCTTCAAATGGTCTCAAAATGCCCCAAAGTTGGAGCTGAAGGTGCCTTGGAGGCCCTCAAGGTGAGGATCTGGGGGACTGGGGGTGTTTGGGGGTTTGTTGGTGGTTTGATGCTCCTCAAATGGTCTCAAAATGCCCCAAAGTTGGAGATAAAAGTGACTTGGAGGCCCTCGAGGTGGGGATTTGGGGGG
>NW_020911365.1:0-225 GCF_003984885.1 Neopelma chrysocephalum | reverse complement strand
GTGACTTGGAGGCCCTCGAGGTGAGGATCTGGGGGGTTTGGGATGTTTGGAGGTGGATAAAGGGGCGGTTTGGGGGTTCCCCGGGGTTTGTTGGTCCTCAAACGGTGCCAAAATGGCCCAAAGTTGAAGCTAAAGGTGACTTGGAGGCCCTCGAGGTGGGGATTTGGGACACTTGGGGGATTTGGGGGGTTTGGGGGCTTCAGATAGTCCCCAAATGTTTTCAAG
>NW_020911364.1:72-572 GCF_003984885.1 Neopelma chrysocephalum | reverse complement strand
GGGGTCACTGGGCTGTACTGGGCCATACTGGGGGGCACTGGGGGGGGTCGGCTCTGAGCCGGGTCCCCACAGGACGATCACAAGCTCGACGTGAACGACCTCGAGATCAAATACAGCACCAGCGTCACCAAGGTGACCCATGACCCCTGACCCCACTGACCCCCTGACCCCTGATCCCACTGACCTCTGACCCCACTGACCCCACCAATCACAGTGACCCCAGTCGGCCCCAAGGCCACCTCTGGCCCCACTGACCTCTTTGACCCCAGTGACCCCACTGACCACAGTAATCCTAATGACCCCACTGACCCCAGTGACCCCACTGACCCTAATGACCCCACTGACCACAGCAATCCCAATGACCCCACTGACCCTAATGACCCCAATGACCCCAGTGACCCCACTGACCACAGCAATTCTAATGACCCCATTGGCCCCACTGGCCCCTGTGATCCCACTGACCCCAATAACCCCAATAACCCCAATGACCCCACTGACCC
>NW_020911363.1:413-816 GCF_003984885.1 Neopelma chrysocephalum | reverse complement strand
CCCCCCTGGGGGGGGTCCCATGAAGGTCTCGGGGGTCCCCTGGGTGTGTGTGGGGTCACTTGGGGGCCCCCCCCGTGTCCAGGGGGTCCCGGGGGGGAGGTCCCATGAAGGTCTCAGGGGTCCCCGGGGTGTGTGTGGGGGGGGTCACTTGGGGGCACCCAGGTTTGTGGGTGGGGGTCCCTGGGGGACCCCGGTGGTCTCTCGGGGGACCCCGACATCCGGGGGGTCCCGGGGGAAGGAGGGGGTGGGGGATCCCAGGAATCCCGGGGGTTCCCAGGAGTCCGGGGTGGGGGGTCCCCAGGGTGGGGGTCATTTGGGGTGCCCGGGTGGTCCCCAAGAGGACCCCGCTGGCCGAGGAGTCCCCGGTGGCCCCAGGGGAGGGTCCCAGGTGGTCCTGGGGGGG
>NW_020911363.1:0-403 GCF_003984885.1 Neopelma chrysocephalum | reverse complement strand
CCCCCCTGGGGGGGGTCCCATGAAGGTCTCGGGGGTCCCCTGGGTGTGTGTGGGGTCACTTGGGGGCCCCCCCCGTGTCCAGGGGGTCCCGGGGGGGAGGTCCCATGAAGGTCTCAGGGGTCCCCGGGGTGTGTGTGGGGGGGGTCACTTGGGGGCACCCAGGTTTGTGGGTGGGGGTCCCTGGGGGACCCCGGTGGTCTCTCGGGGGACCCCGACATCCGGGGGGTCCCGGGGGAAGGAGGGGGTGGGGGATCCCAGGAATCCCGGGGGTTCCCAGGAGTCCGGGGTGGGGGGTCCCCAGGGTGGGGGTCATTTGGGGTGCCCGGGTGGTCCCCAAGAGGACCCCGCTGGCCGAGGAGTCCCCGGTGGCCCCAGGGGAGGGTCCCAGGTGGTCCTGGGGGGG
>NW_020911362.1:416-1093 GCF_003984885.1 Neopelma chrysocephalum | reverse complement strand
GGGGAGTTTTGAGTGGGTTTTCAGGGGGTTTTGGGGTGACCCCCCCCAAATTGAGATGTTTGGGGGCTCTCTGAGTGTCATTTTTTTGGGGGAGTTTATAGGAACAAATCGACCCCCTGATGCTGAAGGAGATGTTGGAGGATTTGAGGTGACGGGGGGACACCCCAAAATGTTTGGGGGGGTCAGGGGGTCCCCAAAAAGTTGAATCCCTTTTGGGAAGGGTCCCCAAAACCTGGGTCCTTTTGGGGGGAGGTCCCTAAAAAGCTGAATCCCTTCTGGGGTGCCCCCAAAATCTGGGTCCTTTTCAGGGGATCCCCAAATCCTGATTCGTTTTGGGGGGATCCCCAAAAACCTGGTTCCTTTTGGAGGGGCATTTCGGGTCCTTTTGGGGGGGTCCTAAAATTCTGGGTCCTTTTGGGGGTGGAATCCCCAAAATTTTGGGTCCTTCTGGGAGGATCCCAAAACCTGGGTCCTTTTGGGGGGGGTCCCTAAAAATCAGAGTCCCTTTTTGGGGGTCCCCAAAATTCTGGGTCCTTTTTGGGGGGGATCCCCAAAATTCTGGGTCCCTTTTGAGGGGGGTCCTCAAAATCCTGGGTCCCTTTTGGGGGTCCCCAAAATCCTGGGTCCTTTTCGGGGTGGGTCCCAAAATCTGGTTTCCTTAGGGGGGGCATTTTGGG
>NW_020911362.1:0-316 GCF_003984885.1 Neopelma chrysocephalum | reverse complement strand
GGGGGGGGGCATTTTGGGTCCTTCTAGGGGGGGGGATTCCCAAAATCTGGGTCCTTTTTAGGGGATTCCCGAAACCTGAGTTGTTTTTGGGGGGGGTCCCCAAAATCCTGGGTCCTTTTTGGGGGGGATCCCAAATCTGGTTTCTTTTGGGGGGGGCATTTTGGGGTCCCTTGGGGGGTTGCCCACAATCCCAGGTGCCCTTTGAGGTGTGGGGGTCACCCTGGGCCCCCCCCTGAGAGTGTTTTTGGGGGGTCCCCCCCCAGGGACAAGGCTGAGGTGCCGCTGACGGCGCAGTCGCTGCGGTGAGTTTTTGGGG
>NW_020911361.1:501-598 GCF_003984885.1 Neopelma chrysocephalum | reverse complement strand
TTTTCAGACCCCGCCCCTTTTGACCACACCCCCTTTGGCCCCTCCCATCCCATCCCATCTATTTAGGCCCCGCCCACCCCCTTTAAGCCCTGCCCAC
>NW_020911361.1:0-401 GCF_003984885.1 Neopelma chrysocephalum | reverse complement strand
GCCCTGGATCTTGTAATCGGCCGCCGTCTTCTCATCGTTCCTGGGGGCGGGAGGGGCCAAAAGGGGGCGTGGTCAGGGGGAGGAGGCCACGCCCACATCGCCTCGAGCCGCGCCCGCCCACCCGCTTTAAGCCACGCCCACAAACCAACCCCTTAATCCACTCCCCTTCATTTTCAGACCCCGCCCCTTTTGACCACACCCCCTTTGGCCCCTCCCACCACATCCCACCTATTTAGGCCCCGCCCACCCCCTTTAAGCCACGCCCACAAACCCACCCCTTAATCCACTCCCCCTTCACTTACAGACCCCCAAAGCCCCACCCCCTTTGACCACGCCCCTTTAGGCCCCTCCTACCACATGCCACACCCCCTCCAATACTAAGTCACTTCTATTCAGGCCCC
>NW_020911360.1:610-1210 GCF_003984885.1 Neopelma chrysocephalum | reverse complement strand
GGGGGGGTGATAGTGGGTCCCTGAGGGAGGTGACAGTGGGGTCCCTGGGGGGAGGTGACAGTGGGGTCCCCGGGGAGGTGACATTGCAGACGCTGGGGAGGTGACAGTGGGGTCCCCGGGGAGGTGACAGTGGGATTCCCGGAGAGGTGACAGTGGGGATCCCTGGGGGGGTGACAGTGGGGTCCCCGGGGGGGTGACATTGTGGACACACAATGGGGACAGTGGGGTCCCCGGGAGGTGGCAGTGGGGTCCATGGGGAGGTGACAGTGGGGTCACCGGGGGGTGACAGTGGGGTCCCAGAGGTGGTGACAGTGGGATTCCCGGGGGGTGACAGTGGGGTCCCCGGGGGGAGGTGACAGTGGGGTCCCCGGGGAGGTGACAATGGGATCCCCGGGGAGGTGACAGTGGGGTCCCCGGGGGTCTCACCTATGGCCCAGGGCTGGTCCTGGCCCGGCCCCCGGCGCCAGGGGTCCTGGTACTCCTCGAAGAGCCGGTGCTGCTGGTTCAGCGCGTCAGCTGCCCGGGGACACGGCTCTGCTGTCACCTCCCGGACCCCCGGGTGTCCCCCCACGTCCCTCCATGTCCCCAGCATCCCCCCCC
>NW_020911360.1:0-600 GCF_003984885.1 Neopelma chrysocephalum | reverse complement strand
GGGGGGGTGATAGTGGGTCCCTGAGGGAGGTGACAGTGGGGTCCCTGGGGGGAGGTGACAGTGGGGTCCCCGGGGAGGTGACATTGCAGACGCTGGGGAGGTGACAGTGGGGTCCCCGGGGAGGTGACAGTGGGATTCCCGGAGAGGTGACAGTGGGGATCCCTGGGGGGGTGACAGTGGGGTCCCCGGGGGGGTGACATTGTGGACACACAATGGGGACAGTGGGGTCCCCGGGAGGTGGCAGTGGGGTCCATGGGGAGGTGACAGTGGGGTCACCGGGGGGTGACAGTGGGGTCCCAGAGGTGGTGACAGTGGGATTCCCGGGGGGTGACAGTGGGGTCCCCGGGGGGAGGTGACAGTGGGGTCCCCGGGGAGGTGACAATGGGATCCCCGGGGAGGTGACAGTGGGGTCCCCGGGGGTCTCACCTATGGCCCAGGGCTGGTCCTGGCCCGGCCCCCGGCGCCAGGGGTCCTGGTACTCCTCGAAGAGCCGGTGCTGCTGGTTCAGCGCGTCAGCTGCCCGGGGACACGGCTCTGCTGTCACCTCCCGGACCCCCGGGTGTCCCCCCACGTCCCTCCATGTCCCCAGCATCCCCCCCC
>NW_020911359.1:511-1012 GCF_003984885.1 Neopelma chrysocephalum | reverse complement strand
GTCATTTTGGGGTGATTTTGAGGTGATTTTGGGGGGGTTTCTGGGGGATTTTTAGGCGGTTTTTTGGGGGGGTTTTGGGGTGATTTTGGGGGTGATTTTGGGGTAATTTTGGGGTGATTTTGGAGTGATTTTTGAGGTGATTTTGGGATGATTTTGAGGTGATTTTGGGGTGATTTTGGGGTGATTTTGGGGGTGATTTTGGGGTAATGTTGGGGTGATTTGGGGGTGATTTTGGGGGGGATTTTGGGGTAATGTTGGGGTGATTTTGAGGGTGATTTTGAGGTGATTTCGGGGGGATTTTGGGGGTTATTTTGGTGTGATTTTGGGGTGATTTTGGGGTGATTTTCGGGGTGATTTTGGGGGTCCCACCTGAGCCGCCCGTCCCAGGTCTTGGAGGGAATTCCAGGGAAGTTTCTGGGGGATTTTTCGAGGGGTTTTTGGGGTGATTTGGGGGTGATTTTGGGATGATTTTTGGGGGTGATTTTGGGATGATTTTGGGGG
>NW_020911359.1:0-501 GCF_003984885.1 Neopelma chrysocephalum | reverse complement strand
GTCATTTTGGGGTGATTTTGAGGTGATTTTGGGGGGGTTTCTGGGGGATTTTTAGGCGGTTTTTTGGGGGGGTTTTGGGGTGATTTTGGGGGTGATTTTGGGGTAATTTTGGGGTGATTTTGGAGTGATTTTTGAGGTGATTTTGGGATGATTTTGAGGTGATTTTGGGGTGATTTTGGGGTGATTTTGGGGGTGATTTTGGGGTAATGTTGGGGTGATTTGGGGGTGATTTTGGGGGGGATTTTGGGGTAATGTTGGGGTGATTTTGAGGGTGATTTTGAGGTGATTTCGGGGGGATTTTGGGGGTTATTTTGGTGTGATTTTGGGGTGATTTTGGGGTGATTTTCGGGGTGATTTTGGGGGTCCCACCTGAGCCGCCCGTCCCAGGTCTTGGAGGGAATTCCAGGGAAGTTTCTGGGGGATTTTTCGAGGGGTTTTTGGGGTGATTTGGGGGTGATTTTGGGATGATTTTTGGGGGTGATTTTGGGATGATTTTGGGGG
>NW_020911358.1:375-807 GCF_003984885.1 Neopelma chrysocephalum | reverse complement strand
GAACACCGGCCCGTAACGCTCGCTCAGCTGGGGGGGGCACGGGGGGGCACGGGGGGGTCAGGGGAGACCACCCCGGGCACCCAAACCCACCCAAATGTACACAAAACACACCCAAACCCACCCAAACCCCACCCAAATATACACAGAGACCACCCAAACCTCACCCAAACCCACCCAAACCCACCCAAATATACACAGAGACCACCCAAACCCACCCAAATCCAGCCCCAACCCACCCAAACCACCCCCTGAACACGGGCCCGTAGCGCTCCCTCAGCTGGGGGGGCACGGGGGGGTCGGGGGGGGTCAGGGGAGACCACCCCGGGAACCCAAACCCACCCAAACCCACCCAAACCACCCCGTGAACACGGGGCCGTAACGCTCACTCAGCTGGGGGGGCACCAGGGGGGGTCGGGGGGGGTCAGGGGGGTC
>NW_020911358.1:0-275 GCF_003984885.1 Neopelma chrysocephalum | reverse complement strand
CGTAACGCTCACTCAGCTGGGGGGGCACCAGGGGGGGTCGGGGGGGGGTCAGGGGGGTCAGGGGAGACCACCCCGGGCACCCCCAGACACCCAAACCCACCCAAACCCACCCAAATGGACACAGAGACCACCCAAACCCACCCAAACCTCACCCAAACCCACCCAAATGGACACGGAGACCACCCAAACCCACCCAAACCCACCCAAAATACACAGAGACCACCCAAACCCACCCAAACCCACCCAAACCCACCCAAAATACACAGAGACCACCC
>NW_020911357.1:400-790 GCF_003984885.1 Neopelma chrysocephalum | reverse complement strand
CCCCCCAGTGACACCCCAGTGTCACCCCAACCCCACTGCGGGGACACCCTGGGGGACGAGGGTCAGACACCCCCCCTGTGTCACCCCCCCTGTGTCACCCCCCCTGTGTCACCCCTCCCATCATCCCCCCCATCACCCCCCCACTGACACCCCAGTGTCACCTTTGTGTCCCCAAATTCCCCCAGTGACACCCCAGTGTCACCCCAGTGTCCCCAACCCCACTGCGGGGACACCCTGGGGGAGGAGGGTGGGACACCAATGTCCCCCCAAAATCCCCCCAATGTCCCAAATCCGCCAAAATGTCCCCAATATCCCAAATATCCAAATTCCCCCCATTGTCCCCAAATCCCCCCAGTATCTCAAATCCCCTCTGTTATCCCCAATCCCCCC
>NW_020911357.1:0-390 GCF_003984885.1 Neopelma chrysocephalum | reverse complement strand
CCCCCCAGTGACACCCCAGTGTCACCCCAACCCCACTGCGGGGACACCCTGGGGGACGAGGGTCAGACACCCCCCCTGTGTCACCCCCCCTGTGTCACCCCCCCTGTGTCACCCCTCCCATCATCCCCCCCATCACCCCCCCACTGACACCCCAGTGTCACCTTTGTGTCCCCAAATTCCCCCAGTGACACCCCAGTGTCACCCCAGTGTCCCCAACCCCACTGCGGGGACACCCTGGGGGAGGAGGGTGGGACACCAATGTCCCCCCAAAATCCCCCCAATGTCCCAAATCCGCCAAAATGTCCCCAATATCCCAAATATCCAAATTCCCCCCATTGTCCCCAAATCCCCCCAGTATCTCAAATCCCCTCTGTTATCCCCAATCCCCCC
>NW_020911356.1:129-439 GCF_003984885.1 Neopelma chrysocephalum | reverse complement strand
GGCCCACCTGGGGGGGGGGAATACGGCCACTGGTCACTGGCTGGTGGCCACCAGGCCCACCTTGGTGGCCACCAGCCCCCAGGGCCCCCCTCGGACCCAGAGTGGCCCCAGCAGGGCTTGGTGGCCACCGCTCAGGGCGGGGTGGCCACCAGGTGTAACCCCCCCCCACCTCCAAGGCCACTGGTGGCCCAAGAGGGGACTTGGTGGCCCAGGGATGGATTTGATGGCCCAGGAGGGGTTTGGTGGCCCAGGGACAGATTTGATGGCCCAGGAGGGGGTTTGGTGGCCCAAGGAGGGGTTTGGTGGCCCA
>NW_020911356.1:0-119 GCF_003984885.1 Neopelma chrysocephalum | reverse complement strand
TGGCCCAGGAGGGGGTTTGGTGGCCCAAGGAGGGGTTTGGTGGCCCAAGAGGGGGTTTGGTGGCCCAGGACTCACCTTAAAGCTGAAGACGAATTTGCCGCCCTTGTAGAAACCCTGAG
>NW_020911355.1:444-773 GCF_003984885.1 Neopelma chrysocephalum | reverse complement strand
GGGATGCAGTGGGAATGGGGTTCTGGACAAGGGGTGAGATAGGGATGTGGTACCAGAGCCTGCTCACCCCGTCCCTGCACCGTCCCCATTGCACCCCCTCTCTGTGCCCCTTCCCCATTGCACCCCCTCCCTGGTACCCCATCCCTATCTCACCCCTTGTCCAGAACCCCATTCCCACTGCATCCCTCTCTGGGACCCCATCCCCATTGGCTCTTTCTCCGTGCCCCCATCCCCATTCCACCCCCTCTCCGTGCCCCCATCCTCATTGCACCCCCTCCATGGAACCTCATCCCCATCTCACCCCTTCTCCATGTCCCCATTCCTATTGC
>NW_020911355.1:0-344 GCF_003984885.1 Neopelma chrysocephalum | reverse complement strand
AACCTCATCCCCATCTCACCCCTTCTCCATGTCCCCATTCCTATTGCACTCCCACTCCGTGCCCTCATCCCCATTGTACCCTTTCTCCATATCCCCATCCCCATTGCAACCCCTCTCCATGCCCCCATCCCCATTGCATCCCCTCTCTGTACCCTCATTCCCATTGCACCCCCCTCTCCTTGCCCCCATCCCCGCTGCACCCCTCTCTGGGACCCCATCCCCATCTCACTCCTTGTACAGAACCCCATCCCCATTGCACCCCCTCTCCGTGCCCCATCCCCTTTCCCCGCCCCCCGGCCCCCCCAGCCCGGTGCGGGGTCTCAGGGTGTCCTTGTCCCCGCAGT
>NW_020911354.1:538-1105 GCF_003984885.1 Neopelma chrysocephalum | reverse complement strand
GGGGGGGTCGAGGTAGGGGTAGGGTCTCTCCAGCCCCTGGTTGCGGGCGCGGATTTCCCGGGAGATTCGGGTCAGGCGGCGCCGGAAGCGCCGGATCAGGAGCCGGGGGGGACCCTCCGTGAAGTGACGCTCGGGGTAGTGACCCAGGGGACGCTGCGGGAATTCGGGATATGGGATCAGGATATGGGATATGGGGTGTGGGATTGGGGTGTGGGATGTGGGATATGGGATGTGGGACACTCGGGGTAGTGACCCAGGGGACGCTGCGGGAATTCGGGATCGGGATCAGGATATGGGATTGGGACTGGGATCAGGATATGGGATCAGGATTGGGATATGGGATATGGGATCTGAAACACTCGGGGTAGTGACCCAGGGGACGCTGCGGGAATTCGGGATCGGAATCAAGATCTGGGATTGGGATTGGGATCGGGATCAGGATATGGGATCGGGATGGGGATATGGGATATGGGATTGGGATTGGGATATGGGATATGGGATGTGGGATGTGGGACCCTCGGGGTAGTGACCCAGGGGACGCTGCGGGAATTCGGGATCGGGATCAGG
>NW_020911354.1:0-438 GCF_003984885.1 Neopelma chrysocephalum | reverse complement strand
GGACGCTGCGGGAATTCGGGATCGGAATCAAGATCTGGGATTGGGATCGGGATCAGGATATGGGATCAGGATTGGGATATGGGATATGGGATTGGGATATGGGATATGGGATGTGGGATATGGGACACTCGGGGTAGTGACCCAGGGGACGCTGCGGGAATGTGGGATTGGGATCAGGATTGGGGGGGTCATTTGGGTCAGGGGAGGTCATTGGGGGTCATTGGGGTCAGGGGGGCCATTGGGGGTTATTGGGGTTGGGGGGGTTATTGGGGTCAGGGGGTTATTGGGATATGGGATGTGGGATATGGGGTGGGGTGGTCCTGGGACTCCTGGGTCTTGAGGGGGGTTCAGGGGTCTTGGGGGGGGGTCCCAGGGGTGTGTGGGGGTCTCCCCATGTCGAGGGGCTCGTTCCTGAGCACCCAGAGCACCCCCAGCACC
>NW_020911353.1:492-875 GCF_003984885.1 Neopelma chrysocephalum | reverse complement strand
TGGACAAACCCCGCCCCACCTGCCCAAGCCCCGCCCCTTCCCAATGAAGAGTGTGGCACTGGGGGCGGGGCTTGGGGAAAGGGGGTGGGGCTTCTGTGGGTGTGGTTCAGGGTGGAGCTTAAAGGGGTGTGGCCCAGAGGGGGCGTGGCCTCACCTCGATGGTGCTGTCCAGGGAGCCGACGCTGTTCCGGCGACCCCGTTTGCCTGGGGGGGGACGGTCAGGGGGGGATTGGGGGACCCCGACACCCCCCAGGGACCCCAAATCCCCCAGACACCCCAAATCCCCCCCCAGGAACCCCAACACCCCCCAGGGACCCCAACACCCCCCCCAGACACCCCAAATCCCCCCCAGACACCCCGACCCGTCCTAAATACCCCAAATC
>NW_020911353.1:0-392 GCF_003984885.1 Neopelma chrysocephalum | reverse complement strand
TCCCAATGAAGAGTGTGGCACTGGGGGCGGGGCTTGGGGAAAGGGGGTGGGGCTTCTGTGGGTGTGGTTCAGGGTGGAGCTTAAAGGGGTGTGGCCCAGAGGGGGCGTGGCCTCACCTCGATGGTGCTGTCCAGGGAGCCGACGCTGTTCCGGCGACCCCGTTTGCCTGGGGGGGGGACGGTCAGGGGGGGATTGGGGGACCCCGACACCCCCCAGGGACCCCAAATCCCCCAGACACCCCAAATCCCCCCCCAGGAACCCCAACACCCCCCAGGGACCCCAACACCCCCCCCCAGACACCCCAAATCCCCCCCAGACACCCCGACCCGTCCTAAATACCCCAAATCCCCCCCAGACACCCCAACACCCCCCCAGACACCCCAACAACCTCC
>NW_020911352.1:805-1199 GCF_003984885.1 Neopelma chrysocephalum | reverse complement strand
CCCAGTCCCTCCCAGTATCTCCCAGTCCCCCCAGTGCTTCCCCCAGTCCGTCCCAGTCCGTCCCAGTCCGTCTCAGTGACTCCCGTTCCTTCCCAGTATCTCCCAGTCCCTCTCCCAGTGTCCCCCAGTTCCCCTCCCAGTCCCTCCCAGTCCGCCCAGTTCTCTCCTGGTCTATCCCAGTCCCTCCCAGTCACCCCAGTCCTTCTCCCAGTCCCTCCCAGTCCCTCCCATTGACTCCAGTGACCCCAGGCCTTCTCCCAGTCCCTCCCAGTATCCCCCAGCCCCCCTCCCAGTGCTCCCACTGCCTCCCAGTCCCTCCCCAGTCCCTCTCCCAGTATCTCCCAGTGCGTCCCTGTCCCCACCAAGTCCCTCCCAGTGCCCTCAGTGCCCCCCC
>NW_020911352.1:0-705 GCF_003984885.1 Neopelma chrysocephalum | reverse complement strand
CCCTCCCAGTGCTCTCCAGTCCTCCCAGTCCATCCCAGTCTCTCCCAGTCCATCCCAGTCCCTCCCAGTGCTTCCCAGTCCCTCCCAGTGCTCCCCAGTCTGTCCCAGTCCATCCCAGTCCCTCCCAGTGATTGCAGTCGCTCCCAGTGCTCCCCAGTCCATCCCAGTCCCTCCCAGTCCCTCGCAGTGCCCCCAAGTCCCTACCAGTCCCCTCTCAGTCCCTCGCAGTGCCCCCCAGTCCCTCCCAGTGCTCCCCAGTCCATCCCAGTCCCTCCCAGTGCTCCCCAGTCCATCCCAGTCCCTCCCAGTGCTCTCCAGTCTCTCACAGTCCCTCCCAGTCCATCCCAGTGCTCCCCAGTCCTCCCAGTCCATCCCAGTCCCTCCCAGTGACCCCAGTCCCTTCCCAGTCCCTCCCAGTGCTCCTCAGTCCATCCCAGTCCCCTCCCAGTGATCCCAGCCCCTCCCAGTCCATCCCAGTCCCTCCCAATGCTCTCCAGTCCTCCCAGTCCATCCCAGTGCCTCCCAGTGATCCTAGTCTCTCCCAGTGCCTCCCAGTGCTCCCCAGTCTCTCCCAGTGCCTCCCAGTGCCCCCTAGTCTGTCCCAGTCCCCTCCCAGTGCTCCCAGTACCCACCCAAGGGGCCCATCCGGCTCTGGAGCTTTTCCAGCAGCTCCTGGTCCGAGAGACCCCGGAAACTCTCCATGGC
>NW_020911351.1:428-747 GCF_003984885.1 Neopelma chrysocephalum | reverse complement strand
CCCCCCGGCCCCAGGGGATGCGCAGGGTTTTGGGGGCTCAGTCCGGCTCCCCCCGCCCCAGGGGATGCACAGGGGTTTGGGGGGCTCAGTTCGGCTCCCCCCGGCCCCAGGGGATGCGCAGAGGTTTGGGGGCTCAGTTCGGCTCCCCCCGCCCCAGGGGATGCACAGGGGTTCGGGGGGCTCAGTTCGGCTCCCCCCGGCCCCAGGGGATGCGCAGGGGTTTGGGGGGCTCAACCCGGCTCCCCCCGGCCCCAGGGGATGCACAGGGGTTCGGGGGGCTCAGTTCGGCTCCCCCCGGCCCCAGGGGATGCGCAGGGGT
>NW_020911351.1:0-328 GCF_003984885.1 Neopelma chrysocephalum | reverse complement strand
GGGCCGGGGGTCGCCGCGGGACCCCCCTGGGTGCCTCGGGCGCGGTGGGTGGCCCGGAGGGTCGCGGCGCTGCTCGTGCTGCTGGCGCTGGTGGCCGCGGGCTGCGCCCTCCGCCGCCGAGCCTGCCCCGCGCCCCGACGGAGACCCCCGGCCCGGCAGCGACCTCCGGCCCCGCCCGGCCCCGCCGGCCCGCTCGGGGGTCCCGATGTCCCCCCGGGAGAGGGACTGGAGCTGCCGCCGCTGCCCCGCTACGAGCAGGTGAAGCATCTGCCCAGCTACGAGGAGGCGCAGGGAGGGGTTCGCGGCTGAGACCCCCGCCCTGCGCATC
>NW_020911350.1:426-725 GCF_003984885.1 Neopelma chrysocephalum | reverse complement strand
ACCCACTGTGCCCTAAACCCTCACCCTGTGACCCATCACCCCCTAAAGCATCACCCAGCACCCACTGCCCCTAAACCCTCACCCCATGACTCACCATCCCCTAAACCATCACCCAGCACCCACTGCCCCCCCAAACCGTCACCCAGCACCCATTGATCCCCAAACCATCACCCCATGACCCACCACTCCCTAAACTGTCACACAGCACCCACTGCCCCCCAAACCGTCACCCAGCACCCACTGCCCCCAAATCCTCACCCCATGACCCACCACCCCCTAAACCACCACCCAGCACCCAT
>NW_020911350.1:0-326 GCF_003984885.1 Neopelma chrysocephalum | reverse complement strand
CCTCACCCCATGACCCACCACCCCCTAAACCACCACCCAGCACCCATTGCCCCACCCAAATTGTCACCCAGCACCCATCACCCCTAAACCGTCACCCAGCACCCACTGCCCCCCAACCCATCACCCATCATGCAGTGCCCCCCAAACCCTCACCCCATGACCCACCAAACCCTCACCCCATGACCCATCACCCCCTCAAACCGTCACCCAGGACCCACTGCCCCCCAAACCTTTACCCAATGACCCACCACCCCCTAAACCATCACCCAGCACCCACTGCCCCCCTAAGCCATCACTCATCACCCACCCCCATCCCCAAACCCACC
>NW_020911349.1:363-885 GCF_003984885.1 Neopelma chrysocephalum | reverse complement strand
TGGGGGGATTTTTTGGGGGTCCCTGGGGGTTTTTTGGGGAGTCCCTGGGGGGGTTTTTTGGGGGGGTTTTTTGGGGGATTTTTGTGGAGATTTTTTGGGGTCTCTGAGGGGAGTTTTTTGGGGTCCTGGGGGAGGTTTTGGGGTGTTTTTTGGGGGGTTCCCATTCCCCCCCCCGTCAGATGGCGACGCTGTTCTCGATGTTGGGGGGGTCGAGGTAGGGGTAGGGTCTCTCCAGCCCCTGGTTGCGGGCGCGGATTTCCCGGGAGATTCGGGTCAGGCGGCGCCGGAAGCGCCGGATCAGGAGCCGGGGGGGACCCTCCGTGAAGTGACGCTCGGGGTAGTGACCCAGGGGACGCTTCAGGAATGGGATTGGGATCAGGATATGGGATATGGGATATGGGATTGGGATATGGGATATGGGATATGGGATCAGGATTGGGATTGGGGTTGGGATGTGGGATATGGGATATGGGATGGGGGCCCCTCCGTGAAGTGACCCAGGGGACGCTGCGGGAGCGGGAT
>NW_020911349.1:0-263 GCF_003984885.1 Neopelma chrysocephalum | reverse complement strand
TGGGATATGGGATTGGGATATGGGATATGGGATATGGGATATGGGATTGGGATATGGGATATGGGATGTGGGACACTTGGGGTAGTGACCCAGGGGACGCTGCGGGAGCGGGATCGGGATCAGGATATGGGATGTGGGATTGGGATATGGGATTGGGATATGGGACGCTTGGGGTAGTGACCCAGGGGACGCTGTGGGATCGGGATTGGGACTGGGACTGGGATTGGGGTGTGGGTTCAGGGGTCCCAGGGGGGTCCCAGGGG
>NW_020911348.1:587-1164 GCF_003984885.1 Neopelma chrysocephalum | reverse complement strand
GTAACGAGGGGGTGGGGTGATGATGTGGTAACGAGGGGGCGGGGTGATGATGTGGTAATCAGGGGGCGGGGTGACGACGTGGTAATGAGGCGGTGGGGCTGATGACATGGTAACGAGGGGGTGGGGCTGACGAGGTGGTAACGAGGGGGTGGGGTTGACGAGGTGGTAAGGAGGGGGTGGGGTGACGATGTGGTAACGAGGGGGTGTGGCAGTGACGTGGTAAGGAGGGGGTGTGGCAATGATGTGGTAACGAGGGGGTGTGGCAATGATGTGGTAATGAGGGCGTGTGGTAATGAGGGTGTGTGGCAATGACGTGGTAACGAGGGGCTGTGGCAATGACGTGGTAACGAGGGGATGTGGCCAGGATGTGGTAATGAGGGTGTGGGCCTGGCGGGGTGTGGCGATCAAGTGGTATCGAGGGGGTGTGGTAATGATGTGGTAAGGACGGCGTGTGGCAATGAGGTGGTAATGATGGGGTGTGGCGATGAGGTGGTAATGAGGGTGCGTGGCGATGAGGTGGTAATGTGGGGGTTTGGTGATGAAGTGGTAATGAGGGGGTGTGCGGATGAGGTGGTAA
>NW_020911348.1:0-577 GCF_003984885.1 Neopelma chrysocephalum | reverse complement strand
GTAACGAGGGGGTGGGGTGATGATGTGGTAACGAGGGGGCGGGGTGATGATGTGGTAATCAGGGGGCGGGGTGACGACGTGGTAATGAGGCGGTGGGGCTGATGACATGGTAACGAGGGGGTGGGGCTGACGAGGTGGTAACGAGGGGGTGGGGTTGACGAGGTGGTAAGGAGGGGGTGGGGTGACGATGTGGTAACGAGGGGGTGTGGCAGTGACGTGGTAAGGAGGGGGTGTGGCAATGATGTGGTAACGAGGGGGTGTGGCAATGATGTGGTAATGAGGGCGTGTGGTAATGAGGGTGTGTGGCAATGACGTGGTAACGAGGGGCTGTGGCAATGACGTGGTAACGAGGGGATGTGGCCAGGATGTGGTAATGAGGGTGTGGGCCTGGCGGGGTGTGGCGATCAAGTGGTATCGAGGGGGTGTGGTAATGATGTGGTAAGGACGGCGTGTGGCAATGAGGTGGTAATGATGGGGTGTGGCGATGAGGTGGTAATGAGGGTGCGTGGCGATGAGGTGGTAATGTGGGGGTTTGGTGATGAAGTGGTAATGAGGGGGTGTGCGGATGAGGTGGTAA
>NW_020911347.1:363-917 GCF_003984885.1 Neopelma chrysocephalum | reverse complement strand
CCCAGTCCCCTCCCAGTCCCTCCCACTCCCTCCCAGTCCCTCCCAGTGCCCCCCGACGCCCCAGTGCCCCCCGAGGTCGTGGGCTCTGGGGATCCCAGTCCCTCCCAGTCCCTCCCAGTCCCCCTGACCCCCCCTTTCCCGCAGGTCGTGGGCTCTGGGGGCCATCGCGTTGCTGCTGCTGCTGGGTCTCACTTGGGCCTTCGGGCTCCTCTTCGTCACCCGCGAGTCGCTGCTCACGGCGTCACTGTTCACCGCCTGCAACGCCCTGCAGGGAGCCTTCATCCTCCTCTTCCACTGTGCTCTGCAGAAAAAGGTACTGGGATAAACTGGGGGGCACTGGGAGGGGATTGGGGGGCACTGGGAGGCACTGGGAGGGGACTGGGAGGGGATTGGGGGCAGCCTTCATCCTCCTCTTCCACTGCGCCCTCCAGAAAAAGGTACTGGGATAAACTGGGGGGCACTGGGAGGGGATTGGGGGGAGCCTTCATCCTGCTCTTCCACTGCGCCCTCCAGAAAAAGGTACTGGGATAAACTGGGGGGGCACTGGGAGGGGA
>NW_020911347.1:0-263 GCF_003984885.1 Neopelma chrysocephalum | reverse complement strand
AAAGGTACTGGGATAAACTGGGAGGGGATTGGGGGGCACTGGGAGGGCACTGGGAGGGGATTGGGGGGGCACCTTCATCCTGCTCTTCCACTGCACCCTCCAGAAAAAGGTACTGGGGCAAACTGGGAGGGACTGGGAGGGGATTGGGGGGCACTGGGAGGAACCTTCATCCTGCTCTTCCACTGCGCCCTCCAGAAAAAGGTACTGGGATAAACTGGGGGGCACTGGGAGGGGACTGGGAGGGGATTATGAGGGGATTGGGG
>NW_020911346.1:0-375 GCF_003984885.1 Neopelma chrysocephalum | reverse complement strand
CCCCCCCCTCACCACAGGAAACATCTTAAAACCACCAAAACTCCCCCAAAATAAAAGATTTTATCACATGTGGGCACCCCCGGGGGACATTTGGGGACCCCCCATGGCGCTGCCCGCCCCCCAGCACCCAAAGGTGCCCCCCCCTCGCCCCAAAACCCCCACCTTGAAGGCCTCGAAGATCCTCTTGAAGAAGACGAAGTTGGGGTCGTAGATCTCGGGCTCCTCGGTCACGTACTCGATCTCCACCTCGGGGGGGGGTCTCCCCGGGGGTCTCGGGGTCCCCCCTGGGGGGGGTGGGGGTGGGGGGACCCTCCCGGGCCGCGCCCCTCCCCCCACGCTTCTTCTTCTTCCGGTTCCGGCGCTTCCGGTTCCTCT
>NW_020911345.1:670-1330 GCF_003984885.1 Neopelma chrysocephalum | reverse complement strand
GCTTTTATTTCTCTTAGTCTCTTTTTCACTTTGCTTTTATTTCTTGTAGCTTAGTTTAAAAAAGCAGCAGTATGGGGACTGGGTTGGTCTCGGGGAGTAAATCTTTAATTAAAATTTAAATTTAAATTAAATTAAATTTTGATTTACTCCCCGGGACCAACCCAGTCCCCGTACTGCTGCACCATACTTATTATTTTTATTCTTTTTATCTATACTATAAATACTAAATATATACAGTATACACACAGTAATTACTCCCCACCACATAAATGAGTACACATATTAGCCCCTAATTACGTAATTACCTCCTAATTAGTTAATTACCTCCTAATAGGGTAATTAATTAATGACTTAATTGGTTAATTAGTTAATTAATTTTTCTTCGCCACACGACACCAATCACCCAAACGTAACAAAAACACTCAATGCCACGCCATACGCAACACCCCCTCATTACCACAGCAAAACCACCACCCCCTCATTACCACATCACAGACACCACCCCCTCATTACCACATCATAACCACCACCACCTCATTACCACATCATAAGCACCACCCCCACCACCACCCCCTCATTACCAGATCACAGACACCACCCCATCATTACCACACCGTAAACACCACCCCCTCATTACCAGGTCATAAGCACCACCCCATC
>NW_020911345.1:0-660 GCF_003984885.1 Neopelma chrysocephalum | reverse complement strand
GCTTTTATTTCTCTTAGTCTCTTTTTCACTTTGCTTTTATTTCTTGTAGCTTAGTTTAAAAAAGCAGCAGTATGGGGACTGGGTTGGTCTCGGGGAGTAAATCTTTAATTAAAATTTAAATTTAAATTAAATTAAATTTTGATTTACTCCCCGGGACCAACCCAGTCCCCGTACTGCTGCACCATACTTATTATTTTTATTCTTTTTATCTATACTATAAATACTAAATATATACAGTATACACACAGTAATTACTCCCCACCACATAAATGAGTACACATATTAGCCCCTAATTACGTAATTACCTCCTAATTAGTTAATTACCTCCTAATAGGGTAATTAATTAATGACTTAATTGGTTAATTAGTTAATTAATTTTTCTTCGCCACACGACACCAATCACCCAAACGTAACAAAAACACTCAATGCCACGCCATACGCAACACCCCCTCATTACCACAGCAAAACCACCACCCCCTCATTACCACATCACAGACACCACCCCCTCATTACCACATCATAACCACCACCACCTCATTACCACATCATAAGCACCACCCCCACCACCACCCCCTCATTACCAGATCACAGACACCACCCCATCATTACCACACCGTAAACACCACCCCCTCATTACCAGGTCATAAGCACCACCCCATC
>NW_020911344.1:618-990 GCF_003984885.1 Neopelma chrysocephalum | reverse complement strand
GGGGGGGGTCCCAGGGAGTCCCAGGGGATTTAGGAGGGGTCCCCAGGGATTTGATGGGGGTCCCCAGGGGGTTTCGGGGTGTCCCAGGGGTTCCCAGGGGGTTTTGGGGGGTCCCAGGGTTTTTGGGGGTGCCCCAGGGATTTGAGGGGGTCCTGGGGGGTTCGGGGGTCCCCTCACCGATGAGTTTCATGACGTTGGGGTTTGGGGGTCCCCAGGGGTTCCCGGGGGGTCTTGAGGGGGTCCCGGGGGGTTTTGGGGGGGTCCCCGGGGGATTTTGGGGCCCCCCAGGGGGTCCTAGGGAGATTTTGGGGGTCCCCTCACCAATGAGTTTCATGACATTGGGGTTTGGGGGTCCCAGGGGGTTTTGGGGGG
>NW_020911344.1:0-518 GCF_003984885.1 Neopelma chrysocephalum | reverse complement strand
TCCCATAGGGTTTGGGGGACCCCGGGGGGTTTGGGGGGTCCCAGAGGTTTTGGTGGGGTCCTGGGGATTTGGAGGGGTTCCGAGGGGTTTGGGGGGTGTCCCAGGGGGTGCCAGGGGGTCCCAGGAGGTTTGGGGGTGTTCTGGGGGTTTGGGGGGGGTCCTGGGGGTTTGGGGTGGTTCCCAGGGGGTTTGGGGGGTCATAGAGGGTCCCATGGGGTTTGGGGGTGTCCCGGGGGGTTTGGGGTGTCCCGGGGGGATTTGAGGGTCCCGGGGAGTTTGGGGGGTGTCCCGGGGGGGTCCCAGGGGGTTTTGAGGGGGTCCCAGGAGGTTTGGGGGTGTTCTGGGGGTTTAGGAGGGTCCCGGGGCTTTGGGGGTGTCCCGGAAGGGGTTTTGGGGGTCACCCACCCTCTCCCAGGGTCTTGCCCAGGGCCAGGCGGTGCCGCTCGACCAGAACATCCCGCAGCTTCTCCTTCAGCTCGGCGCTGATGCCCAGGCGGTTCACTGACAACAACGGGGGG
>NW_020911343.1:500-597 GCF_003984885.1 Neopelma chrysocephalum | reverse complement strand
CAAACTCGCTCCCAGTGCCCTCCCAGTACAAACCAGTGACCCCAAACTCACTCCCAGTGCCCCCAAACCTTCTCCCAGTACAAACCAGTACAAACCA
>NW_020911343.1:0-400 GCF_003984885.1 Neopelma chrysocephalum | reverse complement strand
CCCAGTACAAACCAGTGACCCCAAACCTTCTCCCAGTGCCCCCAAACCTTCTCCCAGTACAAACCAGTACAAACCAGTGACCCCAAACTCACTCCCAGTGCCCTCCCAGTACAAACCAGTGCCCCCAAACTCACTCCCAGTGCCCTCCCAGTACAAACCAGTGACCCCAAACTCGCTCCCAGTGCCTTCCCAGTACAAACCAGTGACCCCAAACTCACTCCCATTGCCCTCCCAGTATAAACCAGTGACCCCAAACTCACTCCCAGTGCCCTCCCAGTACAAACCAGTGACCCCAAACTCGATCCCAGTGCCCTCCCAGTGCCTCCCAATCCCCTCCCAGTCTATTCCAGTGCCCTCCCAGTACAAACCAGTGCCCCCAAATCACCTCCCAGTCCCTCCC
>NW_020911342.1:406-1351 GCF_003984885.1 Neopelma chrysocephalum | reverse complement strand
GGCTGTTCCTGCTTCCCCCAGGGAAGGGGGATCGGGATCTGCTCCCAGGGAACAAAGGAAAAAAGGCCCCAAGTTGTGCCAGGGGAGGTTTATTTGGGATATGGGGAAAATCCCTGCTGGGAAGGGGCTGCCCAGCCCTGGATCCCAATCCCTGGGGGATGGAGCATCCCTGGGGAGGTTTATTTGGGATATTGGGGAAAATCCTTCCTGGGAAGAGCTCTCAGCCCTGGATCCCCATCCCTGGGGGGATGGAGTTGTTCCAGGGGAGAGCTCGGTGTGGGGAATGTCTGCTGGAATTCCCACTGGGAATTTGGGGAATGGCAGCTTGGCCAGGACAAAAGTATTCCCAGATTATCCCCAGCTCCAGGAACAGGCTGTTCCTGCTTCCCCCAGGGAAGGGGGATCGGGATCTGCTCCCACGGAACAAAGGAAAAAAGGCCCCAAGTTGTGCCAGGGGAGGTTTATTTGGGATATTGGGAAAATCCCTGCTGGGAAGGGGCTGCCCAGCCCTGGATCCCCATCCCTGGGGGGATTGAGCATCCCTGGGGAGGTTTATTTGGGATATTGGGGAAAATTCCCTCCTGGGAAGGGGCTGCCCAGCCCTGGATCCCCATCCTTGGGGAGGTTTATTTGGGATATTGGGAAAAATCCCCGGGGATTTGTGTCCTGGGGTGAGATTGAGGATTCCCAGGAGCCTCCAGACCCTGTGGGTGATCCCAGGTCGGCTCCCAGCCCATCCCAGTCCATCCCAGTCCATCCCAGTGCCCGTTACCATGGCGATGGTGGTGCAGGTGTGGAAGAGGACGGTGAAGTCGGGCTCCTCCAGGCCATCCCAGCTCATCCCAGCCCATCCCAGTCCATCCCAGCTCATCCCATCCCATCCCAGTCCATCCCAGTCAATCCCAATCCATCCCAGCCCATCCCAGCTCATCCCAGTCCATCCCA
>NW_020911342.1:0-306 GCF_003984885.1 Neopelma chrysocephalum | reverse complement strand
CCCAGCCCATCCCAGCCCGGCTCCCAGCTTGTCCCAGCCCATCCCAGTCCATCCCAGTCCATCAATCCCATCCCAGTCCATCCCAGTCCATTCCAGCCCATCCCAGTCCATCCCATCCCACCCCATCAATCCCATCCCAATCCATCCCATCCCATCCCATCCCAGTCGCTCCCATCCCATCCCATCCATCCCAGCCCATCCCAATCCATCCCATCCCATCCATCCCATCCCAGCCCATCCCAGCCCATCCCAGCCTGGCTCCCAGTCCATCCCAGTCCCTCCCAGTGCATCCCAGTGCCCGTTACC
>NW_020911341.1:458-843 GCF_003984885.1 Neopelma chrysocephalum | reverse complement strand
CTCAAGCCCTCCCCGGACCCCTCCAGAGCTCCCCAGCCCACCTCCCAGAGCCCTAAAAACCCCAGGGGGGCCCCTAAAGGATCCCTATAGGTCCTTATAGAGCCCCTGCAGGCCCTAAAAGAGCCCTGTATCCCCCCCAGGGAAGCCCTCCAGACCCCTAGAGAGTCCTCCGGACCCCTATAGAGCCCTCCAGACCCCTATGGACCCAGAGCAGACCCCCAGTGACCTCTGCAGAGCCCCCCCAAACCACCCCAGAGCCCTACAGATCCCTATGGACTCATGGAGACCCCCAGAAACCCCTCCAGAGCTCCTGCAGACCCCTCCAGACCCCTACAGAACCTCCACAGAACCCCTAGAGAGCCCAGACGGACCCCAATAAAGGCCC
>NW_020911341.1:0-358 GCF_003984885.1 Neopelma chrysocephalum | reverse complement strand
AGCACCCCCAGAACCCCCCAAACCCTCCCAGAGAGACCTCAAATCTCCTGGAGACCCCTCAGACCCCTCGGAGCCTCCCAACCCCCCCCCAGACCCCCCAAACCCTGCCAGAGACCCCAAATCTCCTGGAGCCCCCCCAGACCCCTCTGAGCCCCCAACTTTCCCCCTCAGACCCCCCAAACCCTCCCAGAGACCACCCAAATCTCCTGGACTCTCCCCCAGACCCCTCTGAGGCCCCAATCCCCCACTCAAGCCCTCCCCGGACCCCTCCAGAGCTCCCCAGCCCACCTCCCAGAGCCCTAAAAACCCCAGGGGGGCCCCTAAAGGATCCCTATAGGTCCTTATAGAGCCCCTGCAG
>NW_020911340.1:420-606 GCF_003984885.1 Neopelma chrysocephalum | reverse complement strand
TCGCGAGGGCGGCCACCGCCGCCGCCGCCGCCGCCTCCTCCCCCCTCGCTCGGGGCCCACCCAGCCGAGGTGGCGGGGCCACGCGGTGGCCGTCTCTCCCATTGGCTGGTTCATCGGGGGCGTGGCCAGCGCGATGCGGGAGGGAGGGAGGAGGAGCGGGAATGGGACCCCCAAAATCCTGACAAA
>NW_020911340.1:0-320 GCF_003984885.1 Neopelma chrysocephalum | reverse complement strand
TATATATTGAGTTTGGGTATTGAGTGTCTGTGTGAAGTTTTTGGGGGGGCCCTCAACATCCAGGACCCCCCAAAATCCCTCCGTGATCCCCCAAAACCCCTCCAAGACCACCCAGGGCTCCCCCAAATCCTTCTGGGACCCCCCAAAACCCCTCCAGGACCACCCAGGACTCCCCAAAATCCCCCCCAAAATCCCCAAGACGCTGCATAGGCAAAGTCAATATATTAAAAAAGCAGAAAGGGTTGTGACATTGGGGGGACTTTGGGGGGGTTCCCAGGACTTTGGGGGTCCCGGGGGGGGTTTGGGGGTCTCGAGGGGGG
>NW_020911339.1:404-798 GCF_003984885.1 Neopelma chrysocephalum | reverse complement strand
TCCCCCCCCCCCCTCCCGGAGCCGTTGGGTGCCCCCCCCGATTTTGGGGTGACTCAACCGGATGTGGCAGCGCCGGATGTTTGGGGGGGGGGGAAAAGGGGGGGGGGGGGGGGGGGCCCAAGGGGAATGACTCAGGGGGGGGGGGGGGGGGGGGGGGGGTCGAGGAGGGAGGAAACTCCACCTTTATTGACACCCCCAAAAATCGGGGGAGGGGAGGGGAAATAACCCCAAAACACGGTGAACCCCCAAAATCCCCCCATTCCCCCCCAAAATTCCACTTTCCCCAAAAATCCCCCTATTTTCCCCAAAAATCTCCCTATTTTCCCCCAAAATCCCCCCATTCGCCTCCCAATCCCATCAGTCTCTCCCAAAACCCCCCATTTTCCACCCAAAA
>NW_020911339.1:0-394 GCF_003984885.1 Neopelma chrysocephalum | reverse complement strand
TCCCCCCCCCCCCTCCCGGAGCCGTTGGGTGCCCCCCCCGATTTTGGGGTGACTCAACCGGATGTGGCAGCGCCGGATGTTTGGGGGGGGGGGAAAAGGGGGGGGGGGGGGGGGGGCCCAAGGGGAATGACTCAGGGGGGGGGGGGGGGGGGGGGGGGGTCGAGGAGGGAGGAAACTCCACCTTTATTGACACCCCCAAAAATCGGGGGAGGGGAGGGGAAATAACCCCAAAACACGGTGAACCCCCAAAATCCCCCCATTCCCCCCCAAAATTCCACTTTCCCCAAAAATCCCCCTATTTTCCCCAAAAATCTCCCTATTTTCCCCCAAAATCCCCCCATTCGCCTCCCAATCCCATCAGTCTCTCCCAAAACCCCCCATTTTCCACCCAAAA
>NW_020911338.1:0-345 GCF_003984885.1 Neopelma chrysocephalum | reverse complement strand
AGGTTAGAGTTAGGGTTTAGGATTTAGGGTTAGGGTTAGGGTTAGGGTTATGTTTGGGGCTTGGGTTAGGGTTAGGGTTAGGGTTAGGGCTAGGTTTAGGTTTAGGGTTTGTGTTACGTTTAGAGTTACGGTTGGGGTTAGGTTTTAGGGTTTACAGTTAAGCTTAGGGTTGTGTTAGGGTTAGGGTTTAGGGTTTGCTTTAGGGTTATGGTTAGGGTTTGGTTTAGGTTTAGGGTTTGGGTTAGGGTTAGGGTTTGGGTTTGGGTCAGGTGTTAGTGCGAGGTTTAGGGTTAGGGTTAGGGTTAGCGTTAGGGATAGGGTTAGGGTTAGGGGTAGGGTTCGGAT
>NW_020911337.1:564-833 GCF_003984885.1 Neopelma chrysocephalum | reverse complement strand
GGGGGGGGCAGGGTGTGGCCTGAGGGGCAGCTCTGATTGGCTACAACACTCTGGGTGTGGCCAGGGCTGTCTGTGATTGGCTATAACACTTTGGGTGTGGCCAGGGTTGTCTGTGATTGGCTGTAACATTTGGGGTGTTGCGGTTGTCTGTGATTGGCTGTAACACTCTGGGTGTGGGCAAGGGCTGTCTGTGATTGGCTGTAAGATTTTGGGTGTCAGGGCTGTCCGTGATTGGCTGTTATTTTAGGTGTGGCCCCTCCGCCCAGGTG
>NW_020911337.1:0-464 GCF_003984885.1 Neopelma chrysocephalum | reverse complement strand
TGGGACCCCCAAAACCCACCTGAGACACCCCCAAAATCATCTGAGGCTGCCCCAAAACTCACCTGGGACCCCCCCAAAACCCACCTGGGACCCCCCCCAAAACTCACCTGGGACACCCAAAATCCCCCTGGGACTACCCTAAAACCCCCCTGGGACTCCCAGAATCCCTCTGGGACCCCCAAAACCCACCTGGGACCCCTAAAATCATCTGGGACCCCCCAAAATCCCCCTCCAACCCCCCCAAACCCCCTCCAGGACCCCCTAAACCCCCTCCAGCCCCTCCCAAACACCCTCCAGGACCCCCCAAACCCCCTCTAGGCCCCCCCAATCCCCCCCAGCCCCCTCCAAACCCTCTCTAAGCCCCCCCCAAATCTCACCTGGGGCCCCCAAGCCCCCCTGGGATGCCCCCAAAACCCACCTGGAACCCCCAAAACCCCCCTGGGACCCCTCAAACCCCCTCCAGC
>NW_020911336.1:431-884 GCF_003984885.1 Neopelma chrysocephalum | reverse complement strand
TGGCACCTTTGGTGTGGGAGAAATCTTCATCCGTATGCAATTTTCGGGCTTGAGCTGACAGTTCAGAGGCAGGGCTGAAAACAGGAAACAACAGCCCATATCCCCAGGAAAGAAAGCCTGGATGGTTTTGCTCTGTGCTTCTGCTGCTGGGTCAGCCTGGGCACTCCATGGGCAGCAAGAGCTTTCTGTGCTGGCACCACTGTTGTGGGAGGAATCTTTGTCTGTATGCAATTTTGGGAGTAGGCCTTGAAGTTGGCAGCCGGGCAAAAAGGAGGAAACAACAGCCATTATTTCCAGGATAGAAAGTCTGGAAGCTTTTGCTTTGTGGTGCAGTTGGTTTGTCTGCCGGGAGACTCCATTAGTAGCAAGAGCTTACTCTAATGGCACCTTTGTTCTGGGAGGAATCTTCGTCCATAGGCAATTTTGGGAGTCGGGCTGGCAGTTGGGAGGCAG
>NW_020911336.1:0-331 GCF_003984885.1 Neopelma chrysocephalum | reverse complement strand
AGGAATCTTTGTCTGTATGCAATTTTGGGAGTAGGCCTTAAAGTTGGGAGTCAGGGCTGAAAACAGGAAACAACAGTCCTTTTTTCCGGGAAAGAAAGGCTGGAAGCTTTGGCTTTGTGGTGCAGTTGGTTTGTCTGCCGGGAGACTCCATTAATAGCAAGAGCTTACTCTAATGGCACCTTTGTTCTGGGAGGAATCTTCGTCCATAGGCAATTTTGGGAGTGGGGCTGGCAGTTGGGAGGCAGGGCTGAAAACAGGAAACAACAGCCCTTATCGCCAGGAACGAAAGGCTGGAAGCTTTGGCTTTGTGGTGCAGTTGGTAGGGCAGGCT
>NW_020911335.1:414-852 GCF_003984885.1 Neopelma chrysocephalum | reverse complement strand
GCGAGAGCCGAAGGGTCAGACCCCAACTTCTGAGCAAAAAAGCTGTCGTTTGCGGGCAGACGTCTTGGGCGGGCCTGGGCTACCCGAGGTCCAAAATCGGATACGGTCGAGGATTCCTACCAGACCGGAGGCGAGGGGGCCGTGAGCCCCATCGGCGCATGTAGAACCGAGCGAGGCGCACAAAGGGCAGGCGAGAGCTGGAGGGTCAGGCCCCTCCTTCTGGGCAAAACGGGCCATAGTTCGCGGGCAGGCATCCTGGCCTCCCTGGGCTGCCTGACGTCCAAAATCGGATACGGTCCAGGATTCCTCCCACACCGGAGGCACCGGGGCCAGGAGCCCCATCTGCGCGCGTAGAGCCGAGAGAGGCGCACAAAGGGCAGGCGAGAGCCGGAGGGTCAGGCCCCTCCTTCTGGGTCAAAAGGGCCGTCGTTTGCGGCC
>NW_020911335.1:0-314 GCF_003984885.1 Neopelma chrysocephalum | reverse complement strand
AAGGGCAGGCGAGAGCCGGAGGGTCAGGACCCTCCTTCTGGGCAAAACGGGCCGTCGTTTGCGTGCAGGCGCCTGGGGCGGCCCGGGGCTGGTCGAGGGCCAAAATCAGATACGGTCGAGGATTCCTCCCAGACCGGAGGTGCCGGGGGCGGGAGCCCCGTCTGCGCGCGTAGAGCCGAGCGAGGCGCACAAAGGGCAGGCGAGAGCTGGAGGGTCAGGCCCCTGCTTCTAGGCAAAAAGGGCCGTCATTCGCGGGCCGGCGCACCAGCTTGTCGGGGGCTAAAATTGCATACGATCGAGGATTCCTTCCAGAC
>NW_020911334.1:403-827 GCF_003984885.1 Neopelma chrysocephalum | reverse complement strand
TTTTGTGCGCCGCCATCGGTTCTACGCGCGCAGCTGAGACTCCCGGTACTGGTTCCTTTGGTCTGGAAGGAATCCTCGACCGTATGCAATTTTAGGCCCGACTGGCAGGTGCGCCGGCCAGCGAACGACCGCCCTTTTTGCCCAGACGGAGGGGCCTGACCCTCCGGCTCTCGCCTGCTATTTGTGCGCCGCGATCGGTTCTACGCGCACAGCCTGGACTTCCGGTCCTGGCGCCTTGGGTCGGGAAGGAATTCTCGACCGTATGCAATTTTAGCCCCCGGACAGCCGGCGCACCGGCCCACGAACGACGGCCGTTTTTGCCCAGAAGGAGGGGCCTGACCCTTCGGCTCTTGCCTGCTATTTTTGCACTGCGATCAGCTCTACGCGCGCAGTCTGGGCTCCCGGTCCTGGCACCTTCGGTCTG
>NW_020911334.1:0-303 GCF_003984885.1 Neopelma chrysocephalum | reverse complement strand
GCGATCGGTTCTATGCGCAGAGCCGGGACTCCCGGTCCTGGCGCCTTTGGTCAGGAAGGAATTCTCGACCATATGCAATTTTAGCCCCCGGACGGCCGGCGCACCTGCACACGAACGACGGCCCTTTTTGCCCAGAAGGAGGGGCCTGACCCTCCGGCTCTTGCCTGCTATTTGTGCGCTGCGATCGGCTTTACGCGCGCAGTCTGGGCTCCCGGTCCTGGCACCTTCGGTCTGGAAGGAATCCTCGACCATATGCAATTTTAGTCCCCGACTGGCAGTCGCGTCGGCAAGCGAACGACGGCC
>NW_020911333.1:357-704 GCF_003984885.1 Neopelma chrysocephalum | reverse complement strand
CCCCCCCCCTTTATTTTGGGGTCCCCCCTTTATTTTGGGGTCCCCCCGTTTATTTTGGGGTCCCCCCCTTTATTTTAGGATCCCTCCCGTTATTTTGGGGTTCCCCTTTATTTGGGGTCCCCCCATTATTTTGGGTCCCCCCCTTTAATTTGGGGTCTCCCCCGTTATTTTAGGGTTCCCCTTTTTTTTTAGGGTCCCCCCCATTATTTTGGTTCCCCCCCCGTTATTTTAGGGTCCCCCCCGTTATTTTTGGGGTCCCCCCAATAAAGTTGTTTTGGTTTTATTTCGGTGTCTCGGAGTCTCTTTTCTGGGGGGAGGGGGAGGGGCCGAGTCCCACAGACCCCCCC
>NW_020911333.1:0-347 GCF_003984885.1 Neopelma chrysocephalum | reverse complement strand
CCCCCCCCCTTTATTTTGGGGTCCCCCCTTTATTTTGGGGTCCCCCCGTTTATTTTGGGGTCCCCCCCTTTATTTTAGGATCCCTCCCGTTATTTTGGGGTTCCCCTTTATTTGGGGTCCCCCCATTATTTTGGGTCCCCCCCTTTAATTTGGGGTCTCCCCCGTTATTTTAGGGTTCCCCTTTTTTTTTAGGGTCCCCCCCATTATTTTGGTTCCCCCCCCGTTATTTTAGGGTCCCCCCCGTTATTTTTGGGGTCCCCCCAATAAAGTTGTTTTGGTTTTATTTCGGTGTCTCGGAGTCTCTTTTCTGGGGGGAGGGGGAGGGGCCGAGTCCCACAGACCCCCCC
>NW_020911332.1:477-1022 GCF_003984885.1 Neopelma chrysocephalum | reverse complement strand
GAAGGCGCCAGGACCGGGGAGCCCTGGCTGAGCGCGTAGAGCCGATTGCGGCGTACAAATAGCAGGCGAGAGCCGGAGGGTCAGGCCCCTCCTTCAGGGCAAAATGGTCGTCGTTTGCTTGCCGGCACGCCTGCCAGTTGAGGGCTAAAATTGCATACGGTCGAGGATTCCTTCCAGACCGAAGGCGCCAGGACCGGGAGCCCCGGCTGCGCGCGTAAAGCCGATTGCGGCGCACAAGGGGCAGGCGGGAGCCGGAGGGTCAGACCCCTCGTTCTGGGCAAATGGGGCCGCCGTTCGCTGGCCGCCGCACCTGGCGTTCCGGGGCCGGCCGAGGGCCAAAATCGGATACGGTCGAGGATTCTTTCAAAACAAGATGCCCCGGAGTCGGGAACCCCGGTTGCGCTCCTAGAGCGGAGTGCGGCGCACAAATAGCAGGCGAGAGCCGGAGGGTCAGGCCCCTCCTTCTGGGTAGAAAGGGCCGTCGTTCGCTGGCCGGCGCGCCTGCTATTTGTGCGCCGCACTCCGCTCTAGGAGCGCAACCGGGG
>NW_020911332.1:0-377 GCF_003984885.1 Neopelma chrysocephalum | reverse complement strand
GGCGCACAAGGGGCAGGCGGGAGCCGGAGGGTCAGACCCCTCGTTCTCGGCAAATGGGGCCGCTGTTCGCTGGCCGCCGCACCTGGCGTTCCGGGGCCGGCCGAGGGCCAAAATCGGATACGGTCGAGGATTCTTTCAAAACAAGATGCCCCGGATTCGGGAACCCCGGTTGTGCTCCTAGAGCGGAGTGCGGCCCACAAATAGCAGGCGAGAGCCGGAGGGTCAGGCCCCTCCTTCTGTGTAGAAAGGCCGTCGTTCGCTGGCCGGCGCGCCTGCCATCAGGGGGCTAAAATTGCATACGGTCGAGGATTCCTTCCAGACCGAAGGCGCCAGAACCGGGAGCCCCGGCTGCGCGCGTAGAGCCGATCGCGGCACAC
>NW_020911331.1:290-787 GCF_003984885.1 Neopelma chrysocephalum | reverse complement strand
CCCAGGGCCTCTCCATAGCTCCAATTCCCCCCTTGGCACCCCCAACTGTCCCCAACGTGTCCCCAGATGCCCTTGGCCTTTCTGTGAGTGTGTGTGTGGTGGGGGCGTTTTTGTGGTCAGAGGGTCCAGGGGGGCTCCTGAAGGGAGATGGAGGGTTGGGGACATCAGGGATGGGGTTTGGGGACAGTGGAATTGGGGGTGCCAAGGGGGGAATTGGAGCTATGGAGAGGCCCTGGGAACATTGGAGACACCAGGGGGGTCTCAGGGTGTCAAAGGGGGAACTGAGGACACCAAGAGGGTCGTGGGGACACCAGGGGGGTCTCAGGACTCACCTGCTCATGGTGCAGCCCCTCCTCTCCCCTCCAGGCCCCATTAACCCCCTCTAAATGTCCCCTAACCTCCATTTTTCCTTTAATTCCCTCCCCCCACAGATCCCTTTGATGCCCCAATGCCCCCAAAAGCTGTTTTAACTCCCCCAAATACACCCAAAGACCCCC
>NW_020911331.1:0-190 GCF_003984885.1 Neopelma chrysocephalum | reverse complement strand
TGGCTCAGGTGTCCCAGGACAACATGGCCCAGCTCCAGGAGAGATCTGGGGAGCAGTGAGGAGGTACTGGTTTGTACTGGTCTGTACTGGTTTGTACCCCCAATCCTCAAAGCCCCTGCCCAGCTCCCCCAGGACCCCAAAGCCCCCCCTGGCCCCCCCAGGCCCCTGACTTGGTCCTGCTGCCCCTTGA
>NW_020911330.1:162-530 GCF_003984885.1 Neopelma chrysocephalum | reverse complement strand
TGTGCCCCCTGTGCCCCCTGGCAGTGCCCGCGGTGCCGCACGAAGCTGTCCCTCCACATGAAGCGGCGCTGGCAGGCGGGGCAGGTGTAGGGCCTGAGCCCCGTGTGCGTTTTCATGTGCTCGGTGAGGTGATGCTTCATCTTGAAGTGCTTCCGGCACTGGGGGCAGCCGAAGGGCCGCAGGTCCAGGTGCATGTTCACGTGCCGCTCCCGCATGGAGCGGTGGGAAAAGGCCTTCCCGCAGTGGCACAGGTACAGTTTGTGCCCGCCCGGAGCCGCCGGAGCCGGAGCCGGAGCCGGGAAAGGTCGTGGAAGCGGAGCCGGGAAAGGCGCCGGGAATTCTCCCGCCCCCGAGGACTCGCAGGGGTT
>NW_020911330.1:0-152 GCF_003984885.1 Neopelma chrysocephalum | reverse complement strand
TTTATATATAAGTATATTTTTATATATACTATATATATTTTTATATATATATTTTACATATTATATATTTTTATATTTTTATAGATATATATTTTTATATACATATTTTTTAATATATATATTCTTTATATATTTTTATATATATTATTATA
>NW_020911329.1:648-1186 GCF_003984885.1 Neopelma chrysocephalum | reverse complement strand
GACCGGGAGCCCCGGCTGCGCGCGTAGAGCCAATCGCGGTGCACAAATAGCAGGCGAGAGCCGGAGGGTCAGGCCCCTCCTTCTGGGCAAAAAGAGCCGTCATTCGCTGGGCGGCGCGCCGGCCAGTCGGGGGCTAAGATTGCATACGGTCGAGGATTCCTTCCAGACCGAAGGCGCCAGGACCGGGAGGCCCGGCTCCGTGCGTAGAGCAGATCGCGATGCACAAAGAGCAGACGAGAACCGGAGGGTCAGGTCGCTCCTTCTGGGCAAAAAGTGCCGTCGTTCGCCTGTCGGTGCGTAGGCCGGCCGGGGGCTAAAATTGCATACGGTCGAGGATTCCTCCCAGACCGAAGGCGCCAGGACCGGGAGCCCCAGCTGCGCGTGTAGAGCCGATCGCGGCGCACAAATAGCAGGCGAGAGCTGGAGGGTCAGGCCCCTCCTTCTGGGCAAAAAGGGCCTTCGCTGGCATGTGCCAGTGCATCTGCCGACCGGGGGCTAAAATTGCATACGTTCGAGGTTTCGTTCCAGACCGAAGGCG
>NW_020911329.1:0-548 GCF_003984885.1 Neopelma chrysocephalum | reverse complement strand
GAGCCGGAGGGGCAGGCCTCTACTTATGGGCAAAAAGGGCCTTCGTTCTTGTGCCAGTGCATCTGCCGACCAGGGGCTAAAATTGCATATGGTCGAGGTATCGTTCCAGACCGAAGGCGTCAGGACCGGGAGCCCCGGCTGCGCGCGTAGAGCCGATCGCGGTGCACAAATAGCAGGCGAGAGCCGGAGGGTCAGGCCCCTCCTTCTGGGCAAAAAGGGCCGTTGTTCAGTGGGTCCGTGCGTCGGCCGACCGGGGGCTAAAATTGCATACGGTCGAGGATTCCTTCCAGACAGAAGGCGTCAGGTCCGGGAGACCCGGCTGCACGCGTAGAGCCGATCGCGGCGCACAAATAGCACGCGAGAACTGGAGGGTCAGGCCCCTCCTTCTGGGCAAAAAGGGCCGTCGTTCGTGGGCCGGCGCGCTTGCCGGCCGGGGGCTAAAATTGCCTACGGTCGAGGATTCCTTCCAGACCGAAGGCGCCAGGACCGGAAGTCCCGGCTGCGCGCGTAGAGCCGGTCGCGGCGTACAAATAGCACGCGAGAACCGG
>NW_020911328.1:783-1158 GCF_003984885.1 Neopelma chrysocephalum | reverse complement strand
GCAGCCAGGACTCCCGGTCCTGGCGCCTTTGGTCTGGACGGAATCCTCGACTGCATGCAATTTTCGCCCCCGGCCGGTCGGCGCACCGGCACACGAACGACGGCCCTCTCTGCCCAGAAGGAGGGGCCTGACCCTCCGGTTCTCGCCTGCCCCTTGTGCGCCGCGATCGGCTCTACGCGCGCAGCCGGGGCTCCCGGTTCTGGCGCCTTCGGTCTGGAAGGAATCCTCGACTGTATGCAATTTTAGCCCCGCCTGGCAGGCGCGCCGGCCAGCGAACGACGGCCCTTTCTACCCAGAAGGAGGGGCCTGACCCTCCGGCTCTCACCTCATATATGTGCGCCGCGATCGGCTCTACGCGCGCAGCCGGGGCTCCCG
>NW_020911328.1:0-683 GCF_003984885.1 Neopelma chrysocephalum | reverse complement strand
ATGCAATTTTAGCCCCCGGCTGGCAGGCGCGCCGGCCAGCGAACGACGGCCCTTTTTGCCCAGAAGGAGGGGCCTGACCCTCCAGCTCCCGCCTGCCCCTTGTGCGCCGCGATCGGCTTTACGCGCGCAGCCGGGGCTCCCGGTCCTGGCGCCTTCGGTCTGGAAGGAATCCTCGAACGTATGCAATTTTAGCCCCCGGCTGGCAGGCGCGCCGGCCCGCGAGCGACGGCCCTTTCTACCCCGAAGAAGAGACCTGACCCTCCAATTCCCTCTTGCCCTTTGCGCGCCGCGCTCTGCTCTACGAGCGCAGCCGGGGTTCCCGACTCCGGGGCATCCGGTCTTGAAAGAATCCTCGACCGTATCCGATTTTGACCCTCGGCCGGCCGCGGAACGCCAGGTGCGGCGGCCAGCGAACGGCGGCCCTATTTACCCAGAAGGAGGGGCCTGACCCTCCGGCTCTCGCCTGCCCCGTGTGTGCCGCGATCGGCTTTACGCGCGCAGATGGGGCTCCCGGTCCTGGCGTCTTCGGTCTGGAAGGAATCCTCGACCGTATGCAATTTTAGCCCCCGACTGGCAGGCGCGCCAAACAGCGAACGACGGCCCTTTTTGCCCAGAAGGAGGGGCCTGACCCTCCGGCTCCCGCCAGCCCCTTGTGCGCCGCGATCGGCTCTACGCGCGCAGCC
>NW_020911327.1:678-969 GCF_003984885.1 Neopelma chrysocephalum | reverse complement strand
GAGCTGATTGCGGCGCACATGTAGCAGGCGAGAGCCGGAGGGTCAGGCCCCTCCTTCTGGGCAGAAATGGCCATCGTTCGTGGGACGGTGCGCCTGCCGACCGGGGGCTAAAATTGCATATGGTCGAGGATTCCTTCCAGACCGAAGGCGCCAGGACTGGGAGCCCCGGCTGCGCACGTAGAGCAGATCGCGGCGCAAGAATAGCAGGCGAGAGCCGGAGGGTCAGGCCCCTCCTTCTGGGCAAAAAGGGCCGTCGTTCGTGGGCCCGTGAGCCGGCCGACCGGGGGCTAA
>NW_020911327.1:0-578 GCF_003984885.1 Neopelma chrysocephalum | reverse complement strand
TGTGCGCGTAGAGCCGATCGCGGCGCACAAATAGCAGGCGAGAGCCGGAGGGTCAGGCCTCTCCTTCTGGGCAAAAAGGGCCGTTGTTCGTGGGCCCATGAGCCGGCCGACCGGAGGCTAAAATTGCATATGGTCGAGGATTCCTGCCAGACCGAAGGCGCCAGGACCGGGAGTCCTGGCTGCGCGCGTAGAGCCGATCGCTGGGCACAAATAGCAGGTGAGAGCTGGAGGGTCAGGCCCCTCCTTCTGGGCAAAAAGGGCCGTCTTTCGCTGGAAGGCGCAACTGCCAGTCAGGGGCTAAAATTGCATACGGTCCGGGATTCCTTCCAGACCGAAGGCGCCAGGACCGGGAGGCCCAGCTGCGCACGTGAATCCGATTGCGGAGCGCAAATAGCAGGTGAGAGCCGGAGGGTCAGGCCCTCCTTCTGGGCAAAAAGGGCCGTCGTTCGTGTGCCAGTGCGCCGGCCGACCGGTGGCTAAAATTGCATACGGTCGAGGATTCCTTCCAGACCGAAGGCGGCAGGACCGGGAGCCCCGGCTGCGCGCGTAGAGCCGATCGCGGGGCACAAACAGCAGGC
>NW_020911326.1:739-958 GCF_003984885.1 Neopelma chrysocephalum | reverse complement strand
ATTTACCTCATGGATAGGAAAATATCCCGAAAAACGGGAAGGAAATTCTTGAGGCTCCTGACTGGACGTTTGATCAGGAGCACCAGGGCAGTGCCCGACCCTGTGCTGGCACTGCTGAGGCACCTCCAGCCCTGGGGGCAGTTCTGGGGTCCCCAGGTACAGGACATGGAGGGGCTGGAGCATGTCCAGGGAAGGGAACGGAGCTGGGGAAGGGGCTGG
>NW_020911326.1:0-639 GCF_003984885.1 Neopelma chrysocephalum | reverse complement strand
CCACGTGGATGTGGCACTTGAGGACTTGGGTCAGTGGTGGTCTTGGCAGTCCTGAGGGAACGGCTGGACTTGATGACCTCAGAGGCCTTTTCCAACCTCAGCAATTCCATGATTCTATGAGTCTATGCCTCCTGCAGCTCCAGAGCCTGTCTCACTACCACACAAGGATCTGGATGAACACAGAAGAGTGAACTCCTGGGCTGAAAAGAGGGAATTTCAACCCAGGGAGTTCAGTGTCCCTGTTCTCCACGAGGAAAAGGCACCGACCACTTACTGACCCTTCCTGCTCATCCCTGCCAAGCTCCAACCGCTGCCGGAGGGGACAGGGAATGGAGAGGATCATTTGAGAGCTGGAAGAGATCCCAGTGAAAGGCAAAGAGGCAGAAAAGCGACCCCGAGAGAGCTCCCCGGGGCAAGCACAGCCTACACAGCGACACCAGCATCTCGTAGTTGCCTTCCATGACGCTCCGGTAGAGCTCCCGCTGTCCCTCGTCCAGGGTGTCCCACTCCTGCCGGCTGAACCGCAGCGCCACCTCCTCGAACCGCACCGGCACCTGCGGCAAGGCTGCCATGTGGGAGGGCAGCTCCCAGGCCCTCGGACACCCCCTTCAGACCCTCAACAGCCCCAAAAGCAGCCCC
>NW_020911325.1:396-685 GCF_003984885.1 Neopelma chrysocephalum | reverse complement strand
TCCTGGTGACACTGAGCGTCTGTGTGAGGTGACACTGAGCGTTTGTGTCGTTGTCACCCCCGGGTTTCCTGTGTCCCAGTGTCCCTCTGCCCCCTGTCCCTCGGTGCCACCCACCCTGGTGTCCCCCTCCGTGTCCCAGGGGACCCTTCCCACTGTCCCCGAGTCCAGTGCCCTGGGCTCCTTTCTCCTGTGTCCCCATGGCCCAGGACACCCCAGTGCCACCCTCCCCAGTGTCCCCATGGCCCAGGACACCCCAGTGCCACCCTCCCCAGTGTCCCCATGGCCCAGG
>NW_020911325.1:0-296 GCF_003984885.1 Neopelma chrysocephalum | reverse complement strand
CTCCCCAGTGTCCCCGCACCCCCGTGTCCCCTCCCCACTGTTCCCACATCCCTGTGCCCCCTCTCCCTCCCCAGTGTCCCCACATCCCAGCCTCCCTGTCTGATGTCCCCATACCCCTGTGCCCCCTCCCCTGTGTCGCAGCCCCCCCTCCCCGGTATCCCAGCCCCTCCTCCCCTGTGTCCCCACATCCCTGTCCCCCCTTCCCTGTGTCCCCATGTCCCAGCTCCCCTTCCCAGTGTCCCCACACCCCTATGCCCCCTCCCCAGTGCCCCAGCCCCCCCACCGATGTCCCCACA
>NW_020911324.1:452-894 GCF_003984885.1 Neopelma chrysocephalum | reverse complement strand
CCCCCCCCAAGTTCCCCTTTGTCCCGTTTTTCCAGGCCCTGGACCTGGATTCCATCCGCAGCCACCGCTGGCGCATCCAGGGCTGCTCGGCCTTCACGGGCCGGGACCTCCTGCCCGGCCTGGACTGGCTCCTGGACGACATCGGGGGCCGCCTGTGCCCCCCCGACTGACCCCCCACCCCGGGGAACCCCCCCCCGCCCCCCCCGGGCCGGTTTGGGGGGGTTTGGGGGGGGTTTTGGGGGGATGTGCCCCCTTCTCGTGCCATTAAAGTGCCCGTTGATGGTGCCCCAGGGGCATTTTTGGGGAGGGTTGTGGGCACTTTTGGGGTTCCCTGGGGTGTTTTTGGGGAAGTTTGGGGTGGTTTTAGGGTCTCTGGGGGTGCCTGGGGATGGTTTCGGGGGTCCCTGGGTCAATTTTGGGGTCTCTGAGTCACTTGGGGGGG
>NW_020911324.1:0-442 GCF_003984885.1 Neopelma chrysocephalum | reverse complement strand
CCCCCCCCAAGTTCCCCTTTGTCCCGTTTTTCCAGGCCCTGGACCTGGATTCCATCCGCAGCCACCGCTGGCGCATCCAGGGCTGCTCGGCCTTCACGGGCCGGGACCTCCTGCCCGGCCTGGACTGGCTCCTGGACGACATCGGGGGCCGCCTGTGCCCCCCCGACTGACCCCCCACCCCGGGGAACCCCCCCCCGCCCCCCCCGGGCCGGTTTGGGGGGGTTTGGGGGGGGTTTTGGGGGGATGTGCCCCCTTCTCGTGCCATTAAAGTGCCCGTTGATGGTGCCCCAGGGGCATTTTTGGGGAGGGTTGTGGGCACTTTTGGGGTTCCCTGGGGTGTTTTTGGGGAAGTTTGGGGTGGTTTTAGGGTCTCTGGGGGTGCCTGGGGATGGTTTCGGGGGTCCCTGGGTCAATTTTGGGGTCTCTGAGTCACTTGGGGGGG
>NW_020911323.1:431-838 GCF_003984885.1 Neopelma chrysocephalum | reverse complement strand
GGGTGTAATAGGACTGGGGGGTATTGGGGTGCAATAGGGCTGGGGGGTGTTGGGGTGCAGTTATTGGGGTGCAATAGGGCTGGGGGGTGTTGGGGTGCAACAGGAGTGGGAGTTCTTTGGGGTGCAATAGGCCCGGGGGGTTGCTGGGGTGCAATAGGGCCAGGGATTATTGGGGTGTGGGGAGGCCAGAGGGGATTACTGGGGTGCAATGGGCCCAGGGATTATTGGGGTGTGGGGAGGCCCGGAGGGGGTTCTTGGGGTGCAATAGGGCCGGGGATTATTGGGGTGGAGTGGGGCTGGGGGTTATTGGGGTGTGGGTTTTGGGGTGCAGTTAGGGATGAGGGTTATTGGGGTGCAGTTTTTGGGATGCACTTTTGGAGTGCAATTAGGGGTGAGGGTTATTGGGG
>NW_020911323.1:0-331 GCF_003984885.1 Neopelma chrysocephalum | reverse complement strand
CCAGGGATTATTGGGGTGTGGGGAGGCCAGAGGGGATTACTGGGGTGCAATGGGCCCAGGGATTATTGGGGTGTGGGGAGGCCGGGAGGGGGTTCTTGGGGTGCAATAGGGCCGGGGATTATTGGGGTGTGGGGAGGCTGGAGGGATTATTGGGGTGCAATAGGGCCGGGGATTATTGGGGTGGAGTGGGGCTGGGGGTTATTGGGGTGTGGGTTTTGGGGTGCAGTTAGGGATGAGGGTTATTGGGGTGCAGTTTTTGGGATGCACTTTTGGAGTGCAATTAGGGGTGAGGGTTATTGGGGTGCAGTTTTCAGGGGGCAATTATTGGGGG
>NW_020911322.1:348-481 GCF_003984885.1 Neopelma chrysocephalum | reverse complement strand
AAGCTGGGGGGGCTCCCACGGATCTGGGGGGTGGGCACCAGGGGGGGGTCTGGGGGACCCCAAAATGCCCCCAAACCACCCCCGGAGGGGGGGCAGATCTGGGAGCTCGGGGGGACCCCCCAGATCACTCCTG
>NW_020911322.1:0-248 GCF_003984885.1 Neopelma chrysocephalum | reverse complement strand
GGGGGGGCTCCCACGGATCTGGGGGGTGGGCACCAGGGGGGGTCTGGGGGACCCCAAAATGCCCCCAAACCACCCCCGGAGGGGGGGGCAGATCTGGGAGCTCGGGGGGACCCCCCAGATCACTCCTGGGGGGGGCGGATCTGGGGGGACACCCCAAAACCCCCCCCCAAGGCACTGGGACCAGTTTGGGGGTCCCAAACTCACCATTATCCCCCCCCAGTGAGTTTTGGGGGGTCCCACCCCCCCCC
>NW_020911321.1:352-1070 GCF_003984885.1 Neopelma chrysocephalum | reverse complement strand
GGCTGGGCGAGGGGGTGTGGGGGAGGGGCTGCCACACGGGGGGGGGGCACCCACAAAGGGGGTGACCCGGGGGTTGCCAATTCGGGTGCCCAGGTTGCCCAGGGGGGTCCTGAGGTTGCCCAGGGGGTGCTGGGGTTGCCCCCCGTGCCCAGTGGTTGCCCCCTGAGTGCCCAGGTTGCCCAGGGGGTGCCCAGCTTGCCCCTCATGCCCAGTGGTTGCCCAGGGAGTCCCCAGGATGCCCAGGGGGGTCCTGAGGTTGCCCAGGGGGTGCTGGGGTTGCCCCCCATGCCCAGTGGTTGCCCCCTGAGTGTCCAGGTTGCCCAGGGGGGTCCTGAGGTTGCCCAGGGGGTGCTGGGGTTGCCCCCATGCCCAGTGGTTGCCCCTGAGTGCCCAGGTTGCCCAGGGGGTGCCCAGGTTGCCCCCAGGCCCAGTGGTTGCCCCCTGAGTGCCCAGGATGCCCAGGGGGGTCCTGAGGTTGCCCAGGGGGTGCCAGGGTTGCCCCCCAGGCCCAGTGGTTGCCCCCTGAGTGCCCAGGTTGCCCAGGGGGTGCCCAGCTTGCCCCTCATGCCCAGTGGTTGCCCAGGGAGTCCCCAGGATGCCCAGGGGGGTCCTGAGGTTGCCCAGGGGGTGCTGGGGTTGCCCCCCATGCCCAGTGGTTGCCCCCTGAGTGTCCAGGTTGCCCAGGGGGGTCCTGAGGTTGCCCAGGGGGTGCTGGGGT
>NW_020911321.1:0-252 GCF_003984885.1 Neopelma chrysocephalum | reverse complement strand
GCCGAGGTTGCCCCCCATGCCCAGTGGTTGCCCCCTGAGTGCCCAGGATGCCCAGGGGGTGCCGGGGTTGCCCCCCAGGCCCAGTGGTTGCCCAGGGAGTGCCCAGGTTGCCCAGGGGGGTCCTGAGGTTGCCCAGGGGGTGCTGGGGTTGCCCCCCGTGCCCAGTGGTTGCCCCTGAGTGCCCAGGTTGCCCAGGGGGTGCCGAGGTTGCCCCCATGCCCAGTGGTTGCCCCCTGAGTGCCCAGGTTGCCC
>NW_020911320.1:473-869 GCF_003984885.1 Neopelma chrysocephalum | reverse complement strand
CCTCCCCCGAAGACCACGATGAGCTCCTTGATGGCCACGGCCCTGTGGCCGTGTCGGGGCCTGGGCACCGGCCCGGCCCATCCCACCACCCGCTTCCAGCGCGGCTGCAGCGCGGGGGGGGCCGGGGGGGCCCGCGGGGGGGAACCCCCCCCGCCCAGGCCTGCCATGCGCCCCGCTGCCTGTCCTGGGGGGGGCAAAATGGGGGGTCAGGGAACACTGAAACACCCCATGGGGACACTGAGACCCCCAAACCCTCCCACTGACACTGACCCCCCCCGCTGCCTGTCCTGGGGGGAAACGGGGGGTCAGGGCACACAGAAACCCCTCAGGGACACTGGGACCCCAAAAGCCCCCCGCTGCCTGTCCTGGGGGGAAACGGGGGGTCAGGGCACCCAG
>NW_020911320.1:0-373 GCF_003984885.1 Neopelma chrysocephalum | reverse complement strand
GGAAACGGGGGGTCAGGGAACACTGAAACACCCCATGGGGACACTGACACCCCCAAACCCCCCCAATGACACTGGGACCCCCCCGCTGCCTGTCCTGGGGGGAAACGGGGGGGTCAGGGTACACGGAAACATCCCCTGGGGACACTGGGACCCCAAAACCCCCCCAATGACCCTGAGATCCCTCCTGCTGCCTGTCCTGGGGGGAACAGGGGGGTCAGGGAACACTGAAACACCCCAATGACACTGAGACCCCCCCGCTGCCTGTCCTGGGGGGAAACGGGGGGTCAGGGAACACTGAAACATCCCAATGACACTGGGACCCCAAAACCCCCTGGGGACACTGGGACCCCCCCGCTGCCTGTCCTGGGGGGGG
>NW_020911319.1:385-747 GCF_003984885.1 Neopelma chrysocephalum | reverse complement strand
AAAAAAAAATGGGAGGACCCCCTAAAAAAATTGGGACGCTTCCCAAAAAAAAAATTGGGGCATCCCCGAAAATTGGGACACCTCCCAAAAAAATGGGGAGCCCCCAAAATTGGGACACCCCCCCCCAAAAAAATTGGGGGACCCCCTAAAAAATTGGGGCACCCCCCCAAAAAAAAGGGGGGCCCCCTGAAAAATTAGGACACCCCCCAAAAAATTGGGGGGACCCCCAATAATTGGGGCACCCCCCAAAAAAATTGAGGCACCCCCAAAAAAATGGGGTGGCCCCTCCCAAAAATTGGGGCACCCCCCAAAAAAATTGGGACACCCCCTAAAAAAATTGGGATCCCCCCAAGAAAAATTGG
>NW_020911319.1:0-285 GCF_003984885.1 Neopelma chrysocephalum | reverse complement strand
GGGGGACCCCCTAAAAAATTGGGGCACCCCCCCAAAAAAAAGGGGGGCCCCCTGAAAAATTAGGACACCCCCCAAAAAATTGGGGGGACCCCCAATAATTGGGGCAACCCCTAAAAAAATTGGGGCACCCCCCCCCAAAAAAAAGGGGAGGCCCAAAAAAATTGGGGCACCCCCCAAAATTGGGACACCCCCAAAAAAATGGGGGGCTGATGGGACACCCCCCCCCAAATTGGGGGGGGTGGGGGTGCTGCCGTTTGCCCCGCCCTCAAAATTTTTTTGGGGGGG
>NW_020911318.1:391-772 GCF_003984885.1 Neopelma chrysocephalum | reverse complement strand
GGGGGGGGGTCCCCCACAGTGGGGGAGAGGCACAGTCCTGCGGGGGTCCCCCGATCCTAGGGGGGTGTCCCTGACCCCAGGGGGGTCCCCAATCCCTGGGGGGGTTCCCCAGTCCTGGGGGATGTTCCCGAGTCCCAGGGGTTGTTCCTGGTCCCGGGGAGTCCCCACAGGGGGGTCCCTGGTCCTGTTGGGGGTGGGGGGGGTTTGCTGGTCCTGGGGGAAACCCCCCAATCCTGGGGGAGGTCCCCTGACCCCGGGGGCTGTTCTCCATTCCCAGGGGACGTTCCCCATTCCTGGGGGATGTCCCTGGTCCAGGGGGGTGTCCTTTGGGGAGAAGGGTGGGTTCCCCATTCCTGAGGTGGGTCCCCAGATCCGGGGGGG
>NW_020911318.1:0-381 GCF_003984885.1 Neopelma chrysocephalum | reverse complement strand
GGGGGGGGGTCCCCCACAGTGGGGGAGAGGCACAGTCCTGCGGGGGTCCCCCGATCCTAGGGGGGTGTCCCTGACCCCAGGGGGGTCCCCAATCCCTGGGGGGGTTCCCCAGTCCTGGGGGATGTTCCCGAGTCCCAGGGGTTGTTCCTGGTCCCGGGGAGTCCCCACAGGGGGGTCCCTGGTCCTGTTGGGGGTGGGGGGGGTTTGCTGGTCCTGGGGGAAACCCCCCAATCCTGGGGGAGGTCCCCTGACCCCGGGGGCTGTTCTCCATTCCCAGGGGACGTTCCCCATTCCTGGGGGATGTCCCTGGTCCAGGGGGGTGTCCTTTGGGGAGAAGGGTGGGTTCCCCATTCCTGAGGTGGGTCCCCAGATCCGGGGGGG
>NW_020911317.1:472-1041 GCF_003984885.1 Neopelma chrysocephalum | reverse complement strand
GACACCCCAAAACTGAACTGGGACACCCCAAAATCGAACTGGGACACACCAAAATTGAACTGGGACACCCCAAAACTGAACTGAGACACCCCGAAATCAAACTGGGACACCCCAAAATCGAACTGGGACACCCCAAAATCAAACTGGGACACCCCAAAACTGAACTGGGACACCCCAAAATTAAACTGGGACACCCCGAAACTGAACTGGGACACCCCAAAACTGAACTGGGACACCCCAAAATCGAACTGGGACACACCAAAATTGAACTGGGACACCCCAAAACTGAACTGAGACACCCCGAAATCAAACTGGGACACCCCAAAATCGAACTGGGACACCCCAAAATCAAACTGGGACACCCCAAAACTGAACTGGGACAGCCCAAAATTAAACTGGGACACCCCGAAACTGAACTGGGACACCCCAAAATTAAACTGGGACACCCCAAAATCAAACTGGGACACCCCGAAATTAAACTGGGACACCCCAAAATCAAACTGGGACACACACAGGGACCCCAAATCAAACTGGGACACCCCAAAACTGAACTGGGACACCCCAAAATT
>NW_020911317.1:0-372 GCF_003984885.1 Neopelma chrysocephalum | reverse complement strand
CCCCAAAATTAAACTGGGACACCCCAAAATCAAGCTGGGACACCCCAAAATTGAACTGGGACACCCCGAAATCGAACTGGGACACCCCAAAATTGAACTGGGACACCCCAAAATCAAAGTGGGACACCCCAAAATTGAACTGGGACACCCCAAAATTAAACCGGGACACATACAGGGACCCCAAATCAATCTGGGACACCCCAAAATCAAACTGGGACACCCCAAAATTGAACTGAGACACACACTGTGACCCCAAATCAAACTGGGACCCCCCAGTGACCCCAAAATCAAACAGGGACCCCCCCCAAAACCAACCGGGGACCCTTGCAGGGACCCCAAAATTAAACTGGGACACCCCAAAATCAAACTGGG
>NW_020911316.1:488-981 GCF_003984885.1 Neopelma chrysocephalum | reverse complement strand
CAGTGGCCCATGAAGGGACTGGGGGGGTTGGTGGCCCTGGGGGGAGGTTCAGTGGCCCTTTCAGTGACCGAGGAAGCCAAGGGTGGGTGTCACTGTCCCCCGGGAGGGTGTCACTGTGTCCCTCAGGGGTGTCCCGGTCCCTGAGGGGGTGTCACTGTTCCCTGAGGGGTGTCCCGGTTCCTGGGGGTCTGTCGGTGTGCCCTGAGGGGTGTCCCCATCCCATGGGTGCTGTCGGTGCCCCGGGGGGGTGTCCCCGTCCCTGAGGGGTGTCCCGGTCCCTGGGGGTCTGTCGGTGTCACAGGAGGGTGTCACTGTTCCCTGAGGGGTGTCCCCATCCCTGGGGGTCTGTTGGTGTTCCCTGAGGGGTGTCCCTGTCCCGTGGGTGTTGTCGGTGTTCCCTGAGGGGTGTCACTGTTCCCTGAGGGGTTGTCATTGTTCCCTGAGGGGTGTCCCGGTTCCTGGGGGTCTGTCACTGTTCCCTGAGGGGTGTCCC
>NW_020911316.1:0-388 GCF_003984885.1 Neopelma chrysocephalum | reverse complement strand
GTGCTGTCGGTGCCCCGGGGGGGTGTCACTGTTCCCTGAGGTGGGTCCCCGTCCCTGGGGTCTGTCGGTGCCCCGGGGGGGGTGTCCCCGTCCCTGAGGGTCTGTCGGTGTCACAGGGGGGTGTCACTGTTCCCTGAGGGGTGTCCCTGTCCCTGGGGGTCTGTCACTGTTCCCTGAGGGGTGTCCCCGTCCCGTGGGTGTTGTCGGTGTTCCCTGAGGGGTGTCACTGTTCCCTGAGGGGTTGTCATTGTTCCCTGAGGGGTGTCCCGGTTCCTGGGGGTCTGTCACTGTTCCCTGAGGGGTGTCCCTGTCCCGTGGGTGCTGTCGGTGCCCCGGGGGGATGTCACTGTTCCCTGAGGGGTGTCCCTGTCCCTGGGGGTCTGTCGGT
>NW_020911315.1:651-1343 GCF_003984885.1 Neopelma chrysocephalum | reverse complement strand
AGGTGGAGTAGTCGTGGCACAGGGCGCGGAGCCAGCGGCCTGGAGGGGGGGGGAGAGGACAAGGGGGGTTAGAGAGGGGGTTATGGGGTGGGGGAAGGCAGGGGGGGATGGGACGCCCAGAGGAATTTGGGGGGATCCCACCCGGAGATGCCCCTTGGGTTGTGACACCCCCCTTTACCCAAAAATCGCCTCCTTTGGGGTGGAGTGGGGGGCCAGGGGGGGATATGGGACACCCAGAGGAGCCCCTTGGGTTGTGACACCCCCTCCTCCCCCAAATCACCTCCTGTGGGAGCAGGGGGGAATGGGACACCCAGAGGAATTTGAGGGGACCCCACCTGGAGATGCCCCTTGGGTTGTGACACCCCCCTGCCCCCCCCCCCCGGCCCCCGGAGGGTTTTGGGGACCTCAGTGACCTCCCTCCCCCCTGGGACCCCCTAGGGAGAAAAGGAGGGGTTGGGGACCTCCCTGAACCCCCTTTGGGTTGGGTGAACCTCCCCCCCGAGACCCCCCATTAAATTTTGGTGAAACCCCCCACCTAGACCCCCCCTCTTTGGTCCAGGCTGGGCCCTGAGACTCCCCCCCCAGGGGAACTGGGAGGGTTTGGGGACCCCCCCCTTGATTAGGGTGGAAAACTCAGCCCCCCCAGTGACCCCCATAGGGGTCTGAACCCCCCCATCCCAAGTGACCCCCAA
>NW_020911315.1:0-551 GCF_003984885.1 Neopelma chrysocephalum | reverse complement strand
CCCCTTCCCCCAAATCACCTCCTTTAGGGTGGGGTGGAGGGGTAGAGGGGGGGATGGGACACCCAGAGGAATTTGGGGGGATCCCACCCGGAGACGCCCCTTGGGTTGTGACATCCCCTCCTCCCCCAAATCACCTCCTTTGGGATGGGGTGTGACCCCCCTACCCCCCAAATCACCTCCGTTGGGGGCAGCGGGGGATGGGACACCCAGAGGAATTTGGGGGGAGGCCACCCGGGAGGGGCCCGGGGCCTCCCTGCCCCCCCTTTGGGTTGGGTGAACCTCCCCCCCGAGACCCCCCATTAAATTTTGGTGAAACCCCCCACCTAGACCCCCCCTCTTTGGTCCAGGCTGGGCCCTGAGACTCCCCCCCCAGGGGAACTGGGAGGGTTTGGGGACCCCCCCCTTGATTAGGGTGGAAAACTCAGCCCCCCCAGTGACCCCCATAGGGGTCTGAACCCCCCCATCCCAAGTGACCCCCAAACCCCCCTCAATGACCCCCCAAAACCCCCCAGAGGTGTCACCCCCCCACCCCAGTGACCCCCGGGCCCCTC
>NW_020911314.1:697-1384 GCF_003984885.1 Neopelma chrysocephalum | reverse complement strand
TACCCCTAAGAATCTCCAAGTCTCCCAAATCCCCTAAAAACACCCCCAAAACCGCCCCCCAAATCCCCTAAAAACACTGTAAAAACACCCCAAAACCACCCCAAACTTCCCCAAAATTGCCCCAAACTGTCCCCAAAACTGTCCCCAAAGTGTCCCCAAGGTGTCCCTGGTGCCCCCAACCCCCCCCACTCCCCTAAAAACACCCCCAAAACAACCCCCCAAATCCCCCCAAAACACCCTAAAAACACCCCAAACTCGCCCGAAATTGTCCCAAACTCCCCCAAAATTGCCCCAAATCCCCCCAAATTGTCCCCAAAATTGTCCCTGTGGTGTGACTCACCCAGGGCGTGTGGGATGAGGTGCAGGAAGGCGTCCCCCAGCAGCCCCCCCGCAGCAAAGCTGAGCAGCCCCCGCAGCAGCCCCCGGCGATGGGGGGACCCCGAATCCCCAGGGACCAGCAGCAGGAGGGCGTGGGGGGCCAGGGACACCCCCAAAGTGGCACCCAGGGTCTGGGGGGACATTTGGGAGAGATTTGGGGGGGTCACAGAAAAGTTTGGGGGGGATTTGAGGGGGTTTGGGGGGATTTGAGGGGCGTTGGGGGGACCCCGAATCCCCCGGGACCAGCAGCAGGAGGGCGTGGGGGGCCAGGGACACCCCCAAAGTGGCACCCAGGGTCTGGGGGGGGGG
>NW_020911314.1:0-687 GCF_003984885.1 Neopelma chrysocephalum | reverse complement strand
TACCCCTAAGAATCTCCAAGTCTCCCAAATCCCCTAAAAACACCCCCAAAACCGCCCCCCAAATCCCCTAAAAACACTGTAAAAACACCCCAAAACCACCCCAAACTTCCCCAAAATTGCCCCAAACTGTCCCCAAAACTGTCCCCAAAGTGTCCCCAAGGTGTCCCTGGTGCCCCCAACCCCCCCCACTCCCCTAAAAACACCCCCAAAACAACCCCCCAAATCCCCCCAAAACACCCTAAAAACACCCCAAACTCGCCCGAAATTGTCCCAAACTCCCCCAAAATTGCCCCAAATCCCCCCAAATTGTCCCCAAAATTGTCCCTGTGGTGTGACTCACCCAGGGCGTGTGGGATGAGGTGCAGGAAGGCGTCCCCCAGCAGCCCCCCCGCAGCAAAGCTGAGCAGCCCCCGCAGCAGCCCCCGGCGATGGGGGGACCCCGAATCCCCAGGGACCAGCAGCAGGAGGGCGTGGGGGGCCAGGGACACCCCCAAAGTGGCACCCAGGGTCTGGGGGGACATTTGGGAGAGATTTGGGGGGGTCACAGAAAAGTTTGGGGGGGATTTGAGGGGGTTTGGGGGGATTTGAGGGGCGTTGGGGGGACCCCGAATCCCCCGGGACCAGCAGCAGGAGGGCGTGGGGGGCCAGGGACACCCCCAAAGTGGCACCCAGGGTCTGGGGGGGGGG
>NW_020911313.1:475-813 GCF_003984885.1 Neopelma chrysocephalum | reverse complement strand
ACTCCTAAAACCACCCCTGAGACCCCCAAAATGGGATCCAGGACCCCTAAAAAGTGACCCAGGACCCCCCAAAACCCCAAAAATGGGATCCAGGACCCCTGAAATGGGATCCAGGACCCCCCAAAACCCCTCAAAAACCACCCTGAGAACCCCAAAAATGGGATCCAGGACCCCGAAAATGGGATCCGGGACCCCTGAAAACCCCCAAAAACCCCCTTGAGAATCCCTAAAACCACCCCTGAGACCCTAAAAATGGGATCCAAGACTCCCCAAATCCACCCTTAGATCCCAAAAATGGGATTTGGGACCCCCAAAATGGGATCCAAGAGCCCTCAAAA
>NW_020911313.1:0-375 GCF_003984885.1 Neopelma chrysocephalum | reverse complement strand
ATGGGATCCGGGACCCCTGAAAACCCCCCAAAATGAGATCGGGGACCCCCAAAATGGGATCTGGGACCCCTCAAAACCCCTCAAAAACCACCCTGAGACCCCCGAAATGGGATCCAGGACCCCCAAAATGGGATCTGGGACCCCCGAAAACCCTCAAAATGGAAGCCAGGACCCCCCTTAAACAACCCTGAGACCCCCAAAATGGGAGCCAGGACCCCCAAAATGGGATTTGGGACCCCCCAAAACCCCCAAAATGGGATCTGGGACCCCTGAAATGGGATCCAGGACCCCTCAAAACCCCCCAAAACTACGCTGAGAACACCAAAATCTCCCCCCGAGACCCTAAAAATGGGATCCAAGACCCCCGAAATCCAC
>NW_020911312.1:424-744 GCF_003984885.1 Neopelma chrysocephalum | reverse complement strand
GGGGGGGGTCCAGAGTTAATAGGATGGGGAGGGGGACCCTAAAACACCCCCCTGGGACCCCAAAAACCACCCCAAAAATGGAGAGGGGGGGGCTGGGATTGGCTCCCGGGGGGGTCCAGAGGGGACAGTTTGGGCTGGGGGGGGGTGGAAATATTTGGGGAGGGGGTTTGGCATCAATTAATTCCCTCTAATTAATCGCTAATTAAATCAATTCCCTCAATTAATCAGTAGGGTCCTCGTTAATCAAGAAATTTATAATTAATTAGGAGGTTCATAATTAATCAGGAGGTTCCAGAGGGAACAGTCCGGGCTGGGGGGGT
>NW_020911312.1:0-324 GCF_003984885.1 Neopelma chrysocephalum | reverse complement strand
GGAGGGGGTTTGGCATCAATTAATTCCCGCTAATTAATCAGGAGGGTCAGAATTAATCGGGAAATTTATAATTAATCAGTAGATTCATAATTAATCAGGAGGTTCCAGAGGGAACCATCTGGGCTGGGGGGGGTGGAAATATTTGGGGAGGGGGTTTGGCATCAATTAATTCCCTCTAATTAATCGCTAATTAAATCAATTCCCTCAATTAATCAGTAGGGTCCTCGTTAATCAAGAAATTTATAATTAATTAGGAGGTTCATAATTAATCAGGAGGTTCCAGAGGGAACAGTCCGGGCTGGGGGGGTCCCAGAAATATTTGGG
>NW_020911311.1:354-773 GCF_003984885.1 Neopelma chrysocephalum | reverse complement strand
GGGTGGGTTTGGGGCACCTCAGGGAGGGATGGACTGGGATGGACTGGAACTGGACTGGGATGGACTGGGATGGACTGGGATTGGACTGGGATGGACTGGGATGGACGGGGATGGACTGGGTTGGACTGGGATGGGATGGACTGGGATGGACTGGGATTGGACTGGGATGGACTGGGACCACCCTACACCCACCTACGGAGCCCCTGGTGGTCCCTCCAAGGGGCAGGATGTGGAGGAGCCCCCCCGACCCTCCTGTCCCCCCCAAAGGAGCCCCCCCAGACCCTCCTGTCCCCCCTGTCCCCCTCAGGGAGCCCCGCAGCCCCCCCGACCATGGAGGGACCCTCAGTGCTCAGCCCCCCCAGCCCCCCCCCCGTGGGAGAAGCGCCGTGCGTGGGTCCGGCAGAGCCGGGGCTGGGGGG
>NW_020911311.1:0-254 GCF_003984885.1 Neopelma chrysocephalum | reverse complement strand
GGGGGGTCCTCCGGGCCCCCTCCCCAACTCTGGGGGTCCCTGAGCCCCCCCCCTCTCTCGCAGGGTGGAGGAGCAGCGGGAGCAGCGTCGAGGACGAGCTGACCCTGGGGGCTGAAGGTACCGGGGGGGTCCCCGCGGTGTCACTGTCACCCCACGGGGGGGGGCGGGGCTGGGGACGGGCGGGACCCCACGCGGGGACGGCCACCGGCAGGGACTGTCCCTGCGGGGGGGTTTCGGGGGGGCTGGGCTGTCCC
>NW_020911310.1:214-478 GCF_003984885.1 Neopelma chrysocephalum | reverse complement strand
CCTCCCTCCCCCAGCCTATATTAATTCTGGGGGGGGGGTTGGTGGATCCCATGGGGGTCCAGGAGGGTCTGGGGGGGGTTTGGAGGAGTTTGGGGGATTTTGGAGGGTCCAGGAGGGTCCGGGGGTTTCGGGGGATTTTGGGGGGTTTTGTGGGATTTTGGGGGGTTTTGGGGGGTCCCGGGGGGGGGTCTCTGACCCTCCCCCCTCCCCCAGCCTACGTTAATTCCAGAGGGGGTTGGCAGATCCCGTGGGGGTCCAGGAGGG
>NW_020911310.1:0-114 GCF_003984885.1 Neopelma chrysocephalum | reverse complement strand
CCCCCCCCAGCGTACCGGATCCACGTGAACGCGCGCACGGTGGCCATCCTGCTCTCGCTCAAGGAAGGTTTCAAGGTGGACATTCGGGGCAAGACCGAGCTCAAGGTGACCCCA
>NW_020911309.1:604-1295 GCF_003984885.1 Neopelma chrysocephalum | reverse complement strand
AGGGACCCCGAAAATGGCAAAAGGGACCCCAAAAAAATAAAGAGAGAGCCAAAAAATGGGGACCCAGACCCAAAAAATGAGAGTAAAACGCTAAAAAACGGAGAAAAAGACCCCGAAAATGGGGAAAGGGACCCCAAAAATGAGGAGAGGGACATGAAAAATGAGGATAAAACCCTAAAAAGTGGGTGTGAGGGTCCCCCAGAGGTGCTGGACACGGCACTGGGAATCCTCGTTCAGGGACAGACGCAGGTGCTGGGGGGGCCCAAAATACACCTCGGGGTCAGGGACCCCAAAATCAGAAAGATACACCCCAAAAATGGGGAGAGAGACAAGAAAAACGGGAACCCAGACCCAAAAAATGGGGGTAAAACACTAAAAAATGGGGCTGAGGGACCCCAAAAACGGGGAAAAGGACCCCAAAAATGGGGACGGGGACCCCCAAAACGTAAAGAGAGACCCAAAAAATGGGAACCCAGACGCAAAAAAACAGAGAGAAACACAAAAAAGGGGGAAAAGGACCCCAAAAATGGGAGTAAAACACAAAAAATGGGGCTCAGAGAGCTCAGTTTTAACCTCCCAATCTCAGATTTAACCCCATAAATCCCAGTTTAACCCCCTGAAATCCCAATTTAACCCCAATGTAACCCCATAAATCCCATTTTAACCCCCAAAAATCCAGATTTAACCCCCA
>NW_020911309.1:0-504 GCF_003984885.1 Neopelma chrysocephalum | reverse complement strand
AACCCCCAAAATCCATTTTTAATCCCCTAAATTGGAGTTTTAACCCGTGAAAATTCCGATTTAACCCCCGAAAATCCACATTTAACCCCCAAAAATTCCGATTTAACCCCCAAAAATCCACATTTAACCCCCGAAAATTCGGATTTAATCCCCAAAAATCTGGTTTTAACCCCCGAAAATCAGGATTTAACCCCCAAAAATGGGTTTTAACCCCAAAAAAGGCAGTTTATCGTATTTTTTTTACCTTTGCCTTTCCCTGTACGTTGAAGGTGAGCACGTTCAGACTGAACCCCATAAATCCCATTTTAACCCCAATTTAACCCCATAAAATCCCATTTTAACCCCATTTTAACCCCATAAAATCCCAATTTAAACTCCTAAAATCCCAATTTAATCCCCGAAAATCCGCTTTTAACCCCCGAAAATCCAGATTTAATCCCCAAAAATTCAGATTCAACCCCCGAAAATTCAGATTTAACCCCCAAAAATCCGGATTTAACCCCC
>NW_020911308.1:508-862 GCF_003984885.1 Neopelma chrysocephalum | reverse complement strand
CCCCCCCCCAGGTCCGTGTCCCCCCCCCTCGGGGTCCGTTGTCCCCCTCCCTCCCCAAACGCTGTGGAGGCCCCGCCCCCCTCTCGTGGCCCCGCCCCCTCCCACGTGGCCCCGCCCCCCCCCCGCGGGAGCCGCGGGGCCGAGCAGGTGCGGGAGGGGGGACCCGGGACCCCCCCACGGGACCCCCCCGGGACCCCTCCCCAGACTGGGACCTCTGAAACACCCCTGGGACCCCCCAGGAGCCCCCCCCTGGACTGAGACCTCTGAAACACCCCTGGGACCCCCCGAGGACCCACCCCTGGACTGGGACCTCTGAAACACCCCTGGGACCCCCCGAGGACCCACCCCTGGACT
>NW_020911308.1:0-408 GCF_003984885.1 Neopelma chrysocephalum | reverse complement strand
CCCCCCCCAGACTGGGACACTCCTGGGACTCTGAAACACTCCTGGGACCCTCTCCCAGTTCCACCCCCAGGGCCTGGGACCCCCCACACCGGGACCCCCCGGGAACCCTCCCCAGGGCCTGGGAACCCCCCCTGGGACATTCCCCCCAGTTCCACCCCCAGGGCCTGGGACAACCCCCCCCGGGACCCCTCCCAGGACTGGTTTCCTTCCTCCTGGGGCCTGGATCTTCCTGGGCCTGGGACCCCTCCCTAGGACTGGGACCCTCCCTGGGCCTGGGATCTTCCAGGACCTGGGAACACCCTGAAAGGACTGAGACACCCCAAAAACTGGGACCCCCACCAAGACTGGTACCCCCTCCTGGGCCTGAGACCTTCCAGGACCTGGGAACACCCCCAAAGGACCCCCTCC
>NW_020911307.1:861-1153 GCF_003984885.1 Neopelma chrysocephalum | reverse complement strand
GGGGGACAACCCCAAAATTGGGGGGGACAACCCCAAAATTGGGGGGGACACAGGGGTCAGCACCCCAAAACTGGGGGGGACAACCCCAAAATTGGGGGGGACACAGGGGTCAGCACCCCAAAATTTGGGGGGGACAATCCCAAAATTGGGGGGGACACAGGGGTCAGCACCCCAAAACTGGGGGGGACAACCCCAAAATTGGGGGGGACACAGGGGTCAGCACCCCAAAATTTGGGGGGGACAATCCCAAAATTGGGGGGGACACAGGGGTCAGCACCCCAAAACTGGGGGG
>NW_020911307.1:0-761 GCF_003984885.1 Neopelma chrysocephalum | reverse complement strand
TTGGGGGGGACACAGGGGTCAGCACCCCAAAATTCGGGGGGGACAACCCCAAAATTGGGGGGGACACAGAGGTCAGGACCCCAAATTGGGGGGGTGGAGAACAGTCAGGACCTCCAAATTTCGGGGGGGACACAGAGGTCAGGACCCCAAAATTGGGGGAGGGAGAACCCCAAAATGGGGGGGAAACAGGGGTCAGCACCCCAAATTGGGGGGGAAGAACCCCAAATTCTGGGGAGATACAGTCATCAGGACCCCAAAATTGGGAGGGGGACGCAGAGGTCAACACCCCAAATTGGGGGGGACACAGGGGTCAGCACCCCAAATTGGGGGGGGAGAACCCCAAATTCTGGGGAGACACAGTCGTCAGGACTCCAAAATGGGGGGGACACAGGGGTCAGGTCCCCAAAATTGGGGGGGTGACACAGGGATCAGGACCCCAAATTGGGGGGGTGGAGAACAGTCAGGACCCCCAAAACTGGGGGGACACAGGGGTCAGGACCCCGAAACTGGTGGTGACACAGAGGTCAGGACCCCCAGAATGGAGGGTGGGGAGAACAGTCAGGACCCCCAAAATGGGGGGGGCCCACAGGGATCGTGCGGTGCTTCACCCCCTTCATCCCCCCATTCCCGCCCCATTCCCCCCCATTCCTATCCCACTTCCCCATTCCTGCCCCATTTCTCCCAATTTTCCCCATTCCCTCCCCATTCCCGTCCCATTTTCCCTCATTTCCCCCTTCCCTATTTTTCCCCATTTTCCCCTT
>NW_020911306.1:654-1137 GCF_003984885.1 Neopelma chrysocephalum | reverse complement strand
GGATACAGCCCAAAATTGGGGGGGACAGACCCCAAAACTGAGGGGGACAGATCCCAAAAATTAGGGGGACACAGCCCAAAACCGGGGGGGACAGACCCCAAAAATGGGGGGGATACAACCCAAAAAACTGATGGGGACAGACCTCTAAAATTAGGGGGACACAACCAAAAACTGGGGGGACACAGCCCAGAAATTGGGGGGACAGACCTCAAAAATTAGGGAGACAGACCCCAAAACTGAGGGGGAGAGATCCCAAAAATTAGGGGGATTCAGCCCAAAACTAGGGGGGACAGACCCCAAAAACGGGAGGGATACATCCCAAAAATTAGGGGGACACAGCCCAAAACTGGGGGGGACAGACCTCGAAAATTCGGAGGATACAGCCCAAAACTGGGGGGGACAGACCTCAAAAACGGGGGGTATGCAACCTAAAAATGGAGGGGGACACAACCCAAAACTGGGGGGACACAGCCCAGAAATGGG
>NW_020911306.1:0-554 GCF_003984885.1 Neopelma chrysocephalum | reverse complement strand
GGGGGGACAGACCCCAAAACTGAGGGGGACAGACCTCAAAAATTAGGGGGACAGACCGCAAAACTGAGGGGGAGAGATCCCAAAAATTAGGGGGACACAGCCCAAAACTGGAGGGACAGACCCCAAAAATTAGGAGCACACACTCCGAAACTGGGGGGGACAGACCTCAAAAAAGGGGGGGATACAACCCAAAACAGGGGGGGACAGACCCCAAAAATTAGGGGGACAGACCCCAAAAATTAGGGGGACATAGCCCAAAAATTAGGAGGATACAGCCCAAAACTAGGGGGGACAGACCCCAAAACTGAGGGGGACAGACCTCAAAAAGTAGGGGACACAGCCCAAAAATGGAGGGGACACAGCCCGAAAATGTGGGGGACAGACCCCAAAACCGGGGGGGACAAACCCCCAAAATTAGGGGGACACACCCCAAAATTTAGAGGGACACAGCCCAAAACTGGGAGGGACAGACCCCCAAAATTAGGAGGATACAGCCCAAAACTAGGGGGGACAGACCCCAAAACTGAGGGGGACAGACCTCAAAAATTAGGGGG
>NW_020911305.1:367-516 GCF_003984885.1 Neopelma chrysocephalum | reverse complement strand
GACCCCCATGTGCCCCAGGATGGCCCCCGTGGGCACAGGAACCCCCCCATGGGTACAGGGACCCCCATGTGCCCCAGGATGGCCCCCGTGGGCACAGGAACCCCCCATGGGCACAGGGATCCCCCACCTGCCCCTGGACAGCCCCTACA
>NW_020911305.1:0-267 GCF_003984885.1 Neopelma chrysocephalum | reverse complement strand
CCCCACATGCCCCAGATACAGCCCCCACGGTCACAGGGACCCCCATGGTGCCCCTGGACAGCCCCTACAGGTACAGGGACCCCTCACAAGCCCCAGGACAGCCCCCCATGGGCACAGGGACCCCCGTGTGCCCCAGGACATCCTCCCACGGGCACAGGGACCCCCATGTGCCCCAGGACAGCCCCCCATGGGCACAGGGACCCCCATGTGCCCCAGGATGGCCCCTACAGGTACAGGGACCCCTCACAAGCCCCAGGACAATCCCTG
>NW_020911304.1:267-807 GCF_003984885.1 Neopelma chrysocephalum | reverse complement strand
TTTAGGGGGTCTGGGGGGACTTTGGGGTCTCTGGGGGGGGGTTTAGGGTGCCTGGGGGGGCTTTTGGGGGGCTGGGGGGGCTTGAAGGGAGTCCTTGCTGTGTCTGGGGGGGTTTGGGATGTCTGGGGGGCTTTTAGGGGAGCTGGGGGGCTTCTGGGGGGACTTTGGGGTGTCTAGGGGGTTCTTGGTGTGTCCGGGGGCCTGGTTTTGGGGTTCTGAGGTGGATTTTTTGGGGTCTCCGGGGGTCCTGAAGGGAGTCTGGGGGTTCTGAGGTGGATTTTTGGGGTTCTGTGGTGGATTTTTGGGGTTCTGAGGGAGATTTTTTGGGGTTCTGAGGTGGATTTTTGGGGTTCCATGGGGGATTTTTGGGGTTCTGTGGTGGATTTTTTGGGGTTCTGAGGTGGATTTTTGGGGTTCTGAGGGGTATTTTTGGGGTCTCCGGAGGTCCTGAAGGGAGTCTGGGAGTTCTGAGATGGATTTTTGTGGTTCTGAGGTGGATTTTTTGGGGTTCTGTGGTGGATTTTTGAGGTTCTGAGGGGG
>NW_020911304.1:0-167 GCF_003984885.1 Neopelma chrysocephalum | reverse complement strand
GGGGTTCTGAGGGGGATTTTTTGGGGTCTCTGGGGGTCCCTGTGGGGTCTGGGGGGACTTTGGGGTATCTGGGAGGACTTTTTGGGGTTCTGAGGTGGATTTTTGGGGTTCTGAGGTGGATTTTTTGGGGTCTCTGGGGGTCCATATGGGGTCTGGGGGGACTTTGG
>NW_020911303.1:588-853 GCF_003984885.1 Neopelma chrysocephalum | reverse complement strand
CCTCCCTGCCCACCAGGGTTGGGGAGGGGTCCCAGGACCCCCCAAAACCTCCCCCCTTTTTATGTTAACCCCCTCTCTGCCCACCAGGGGGTTGGGGAGGGGTCCCAGGACCCCCCAAAATTGCCCCCTCTTTTTATGTCAACCCCCTCTCTGCCCTCCAGGGGGTCGGCAGGGGGTCCCAGGACCCCCCAAAACCACCCCCTTTTTATGTTAACCCCCTCTCTGCCCACCAGGGAGTTAGGGAGGGGTCCCAGGACCCCCCAAA
>NW_020911303.1:0-488 GCF_003984885.1 Neopelma chrysocephalum | reverse complement strand
TCTTTTTATGTCAACCCCCTCCCTGCCCACCAGGGGTTCGGGGGGGGAGTCCCAGGACCCCCAAACCCTCCCCAATTTTTGTGTCGACCCCCTCTCTGCCCACCAGGGGTTCGGGGGTGTCCCAGGACCCCCCAAACCCTCCCCAATTTTTGTGTCGACCCCCCCCCGCCGCCCACCAGGGGGCGCCCTGCCCCAACCGCCATATTGGGTGAGGCGCCACGCTCAAGATGGCGGCGCCCTCGGGAGCGCCGCGCGTCACTTCCGGGTTTTGGCGCGCCCACTTCCGGCGTTGCCGGAAGTGCCGCCGTCGCCATGGCGACGGTCCCGCCTCGGCCGCGGCGGGCAGGGCCCGAGGCCGCGGGTACGGACGGGAGGAAAAGGGGGGATGTGGGGAGGAAAAGGGAGGATGTGGGGAGGAAAGGGGGGATGGCGGGGGGCGGCGGGGGTGCGGGGACACGGGGGGCGCCGCGGGGTGCGGGACGGGGGGG
>NW_020911302.1:845-1680 GCF_003984885.1 Neopelma chrysocephalum | reverse complement strand
CTCCTGGGAGATCCTGGGAGGGGCCTGATGGGATTGGGGGTCTGGGGGGTCACAGGGAGCAGGTTTAGGGGGTCCCTGAGGGGGTTGGGGGGGGCTTGCGGGGGCTGAGGGGTCACAGGGGGCAGGTTTAGGGGGTCATGAGGAGATTGGGGGGGGCTGGAGGGGGTTGGGAGGTCTTGGGGGGTCTCAGGGGGTCCTTGAGGGTGTGTTTTGGGGGGATCTCAGGGGCGTTTGGGGGATATTGGGGGACTGGGGGGGTCTTATTGGGGTTTTGAGGGTTATTTGGGGATCACAGGAAGGATTGGGGGTTCCTGGGGTTATTTTTGGGGTTCTTGAGGGGTCTTATTGGGGTCTTGAGGAGTACTTAGGGGTCACAGAAAGGGTTGGGGGGTCCCTGGAGTTATTTTGGGGGTTCCTGAGGAGTTTTATTGGGGTTTTGGGGGTTATTTGGGGGTCACAGGAAGGGTTGGGGGTCCCTGAGGGCAGAGAAATTTTAGGGGGGGATAAAAGGAGGAAGGACAAAATTTGGGGGTCCCTGACCCCCCCCTTGACCCCCCCAGGGACCCGTGAGGAGCTGCTGGAGCGACTCCAGGCCTACACCCTGCAGGTGAGACCCCCAAAATTTGGAGGGGGGGCACCCCAATATCCCCCCTTGCCCCCCCCTCCCCCCAATCCTTGTGTGCCCTTCATTTTTGGGGGCGTTCGTGTAATTTTTGGGGGGTTGGGGGGGTCCCACCACCCCCATCCCTTCGGGGGGGGCGTCTCTGTGCCCCCCCAGAGTGGGGGGGGGCTCACGGGGACCCCCCAAATTTGTGTGTGTGTGTGTCCCCCCCCC
>NW_020911302.1:0-835 GCF_003984885.1 Neopelma chrysocephalum | reverse complement strand
CTCCTGGGAGATCCTGGGAGGGGCCTGATGGGATTGGGGGTCTGGGGGGTCACAGGGAGCAGGTTTAGGGGGTCCCTGAGGGGGTTGGGGGGGGCTTGCGGGGGCTGAGGGGTCACAGGGGGCAGGTTTAGGGGGTCATGAGGAGATTGGGGGGGGCTGGAGGGGGTTGGGAGGTCTTGGGGGGTCTCAGGGGGTCCTTGAGGGTGTGTTTTGGGGGGATCTCAGGGGCGTTTGGGGGATATTGGGGGACTGGGGGGGTCTTATTGGGGTTTTGAGGGTTATTTGGGGATCACAGGAAGGATTGGGGGTTCCTGGGGTTATTTTTGGGGTTCTTGAGGGGTCTTATTGGGGTCTTGAGGAGTACTTAGGGGTCACAGAAAGGGTTGGGGGGTCCCTGGAGTTATTTTGGGGGTTCCTGAGGAGTTTTATTGGGGTTTTGGGGGTTATTTGGGGGTCACAGGAAGGGTTGGGGGTCCCTGAGGGCAGAGAAATTTTAGGGGGGGATAAAAGGAGGAAGGACAAAATTTGGGGGTCCCTGACCCCCCCCTTGACCCCCCCAGGGACCCGTGAGGAGCTGCTGGAGCGACTCCAGGCCTACACCCTGCAGGTGAGACCCCCAAAATTTGGAGGGGGGGCACCCCAATATCCCCCCTTGCCCCCCCCTCCCCCCAATCCTTGTGTGCCCTTCATTTTTGGGGGCGTTCGTGTAATTTTTGGGGGGTTGGGGGGGTCCCACCACCCCCATCCCTTCGGGGGGGGCGTCTCTGTGCCCCCCCAGAGTGGGGGGGGGCTCACGGGGACCCCCCAAATTTGTGTGTGTGTGTGTCCCCCCCCC
>NW_020911301.1:533-715 GCF_003984885.1 Neopelma chrysocephalum | reverse complement strand
ATTTGGGGCAGCACCAGATGCCTTTGGGGATCTCGGGGGGTCCCACAGCACACAGGGGGGGTTGCCCAACACCCCAAGTCCTACAGCACCTCTAGGGGAGTCCCACAGCACCCCTGAAGGGTCCCACAGCACCCCAAGTCCCACAGCTCCTCTAGGGGGGTCCCACAGCCCATCTGGGGGGG
>NW_020911301.1:0-433 GCF_003984885.1 Neopelma chrysocephalum | reverse complement strand
GGGGGTCTCACATGGACGGGCATGTTGAAGTAGTCAGCCTTGAAGGCATCGGCCATCTCCCCGAAGCTCTGCAGGGTGTACTCGCGCGTCGCCTGCTCGAACCCAAACGCCTCCGGGGGCCGCTTGCATTCCTGGGGGGGCACAGGGGGGGTCAGGGACAAAGGGGGGGTCCCACAGCACCCCAAGTCCCACAGCACCCTCGGGGGGTCCCACATCACCCAGGGAGTTCCACAGCACACAGGGGGGTCCCACAGCACCGCCAGGGGGTCCCAGCCCCCCCTCACCGCCATGACACATTTGGGGCAGCACCAGATACCCTTGGGGATCTCGGGGGGGTCCCACATCACAGGGGGGGTCCCACAGCACCCCAAGTCCCACAGTCCCTCTAGGGGGGTCCCACATCACACAGGGGGTCCCACAGCACACTGGGGGG
>NW_020911300.1:452-894 GCF_003984885.1 Neopelma chrysocephalum | reverse complement strand
GGGGTCACATTGCACCCCACTCTGCAGGTGAGGGGCCCCGGGGGGGGTGGGGGTCACAGGGGAGTTGACCCCGGCGTGACGTGGGGGTGGGGATCCCCCCCGGGTCCCCAGTGTCCCCCCCCCAGGGGTCCCTGCACACCTTCCCCCAGCCCCAGGGGTTGGGGTGACCCTGAGACCCCCCCAGTGCCCCCAGACCCGGGTATTGGGGTGTCCCCAGTGCCCCCCTGTCCCAGGTGACCCCCAGGTGACCCCCAGGGTGACGTGTGACCCCCGTGTCCCCCCCAAATGCCCCCCCAGGGGTCCCTGCACACCTTCCCCAGCCCAGGGGTTGGGGTCCCCCCTGTACCCCCAGACCTGGGGGTCACCAATGAATCCCCCCCAGTGCCCCCCTGTCCCAGGTGACCCCCAGGGTGACGTGTCCCCCCTAAATGTCCCCCCCAAA
>NW_020911300.1:0-442 GCF_003984885.1 Neopelma chrysocephalum | reverse complement strand
GGGGTCACATTGCACCCCACTCTGCAGGTGAGGGGCCCCGGGGGGGGTGGGGGTCACAGGGGAGTTGACCCCGGCGTGACGTGGGGGTGGGGATCCCCCCCGGGTCCCCAGTGTCCCCCCCCCAGGGGTCCCTGCACACCTTCCCCCAGCCCCAGGGGTTGGGGTGACCCTGAGACCCCCCCAGTGCCCCCAGACCCGGGTATTGGGGTGTCCCCAGTGCCCCCCTGTCCCAGGTGACCCCCAGGTGACCCCCAGGGTGACGTGTGACCCCCGTGTCCCCCCCAAATGCCCCCCCAGGGGTCCCTGCACACCTTCCCCAGCCCAGGGGTTGGGGTCCCCCCTGTACCCCCAGACCTGGGGGTCACCAATGAATCCCCCCCAGTGCCCCCCTGTCCCAGGTGACCCCCAGGGTGACGTGTCCCCCCTAAATGTCCCCCCCAAA
>NW_020911299.1:412-800 GCF_003984885.1 Neopelma chrysocephalum | reverse complement strand
CGCACACACGTGTCCGACAGTGCACACACGTGTCTGACACTGCACACACGTCTGACAGTGCACACACGTGTCTGACAGGGCACACACGTGTTCAACGGTGCACATGCACGTCCAGCAGGACACACACATGTCTGACGCTGCACACACGTGTCCGACAGGGCACACACATGTTGAGACATGCACATACATGTCCAGCAGGACACATACATGTCTGACGCTGCACACACGTGTCCGACAGGGCACACACATGTTGAGACATGAACATACATGTCCAGCAGGACACATACATGTCCAGCAGGGCACACACACGTCTGACAGTGCACACACGTGTCCATCTTTGCACACACACGTAGACCTGCACACATGTGTCCAGTTCTGCACACACATG
>NW_020911299.1:0-312 GCF_003984885.1 Neopelma chrysocephalum | reverse complement strand
CACGTAGACCTGCACACATGTGTCCAGTTCTGCACACACATGTCTGACAGAGCACACACACGTGTCCGACAGGGCACACACATGTCGAGACGTGCACACACATGTCTGACAGTGCACACACATGTGTCTGACACTGCACATACGTGTCCAACAGTGCACACACGTGTCCAACGGTGCACACACATGTCCAGCAGGACAAATACATGTCTGACACTGCACACACATGTCTGACACTGCACACACATGTCTGACAGTGCACACACACGTCCAGCAGTGCACACACTTGTCCATCAGGACGCACACATGTCCACA
>NW_020911298.1:540-1070 GCF_003984885.1 Neopelma chrysocephalum | reverse complement strand
CCCCCCCAACCCTCTGCATCACCCTCCACCTGCCACCAGCATCTGCCCCGTGGCCCCCCCCGGGACACCCCATAGCAACAGCACCCTCCGAGCACCCTGTGGGACCCCCTTACACCCCACAGCCACCCTCCAGGGACTCCTTCAGTCCCTTCATGACCTCCCCAGGATCCCTTAGTACCCCCCCAGCCCTCTTGTCACCCCATGACTCCTCAGCCCCACGTGTCCCCCCCCCGACCCTGCAGTCCCCCCAAGTACCCCATGTCCCCCCAAACCCCTGTTCTTCCCCAGCTCTCTGTGACTCTCCAGTCCCCCTATGACCCCTCAGCCCCCCATATCCCCCAGCCCCACGTCTCCCTGTGTCCCTTGTGTCCCCCCATGCATCTCCAGCCCCCCCAAGCCCTCCAGTGCCCCCCCATGACCAACCAATTGCCCCATGACCACCAGCCCCCCGTGTCCCTCCCACGCATCCCCAGCCCCCCGTGTCCCCCCCATGCATCCCCAGCCCCCCGTGTCCCTCCCATGCATCCCCA
>NW_020911298.1:0-530 GCF_003984885.1 Neopelma chrysocephalum | reverse complement strand
CCCCCCCAACCCTCTGCATCACCCTCCACCTGCCACCAGCATCTGCCCCGTGGCCCCCCCCGGGACACCCCATAGCAACAGCACCCTCCGAGCACCCTGTGGGACCCCCTTACACCCCACAGCCACCCTCCAGGGACTCCTTCAGTCCCTTCATGACCTCCCCAGGATCCCTTAGTACCCCCCCAGCCCTCTTGTCACCCCATGACTCCTCAGCCCCACGTGTCCCCCCCCCGACCCTGCAGTCCCCCCAAGTACCCCATGTCCCCCCAAACCCCTGTTCTTCCCCAGCTCTCTGTGACTCTCCAGTCCCCCTATGACCCCTCAGCCCCCCATATCCCCCAGCCCCACGTCTCCCTGTGTCCCTTGTGTCCCCCCATGCATCTCCAGCCCCCCCAAGCCCTCCAGTGCCCCCCCATGACCAACCAATTGCCCCATGACCACCAGCCCCCCGTGTCCCTCCCACGCATCCCCAGCCCCCCGTGTCCCCCCCATGCATCCCCAGCCCCCCGTGTCCCTCCCATGCATCCCCA
>NW_020911297.1:437-889 GCF_003984885.1 Neopelma chrysocephalum | reverse complement strand
GTCCTGCGCCGGTACCAGCGGGTTCTCCGGACGTTCCAGCGGCTCCGTTCCATGAGCGGCGCGTTCCGGCACCACCGCGTTGACCGGAACACGGTGGCCCTGACGACGCCGATCGCGGAGCTTCGCCTGGTGGCCCCCGAGAAGCTGCGCGAGGTGGGCGAGTTCGACCCCGCCAAGGAGCGGCTCCTCGACTACTCCCGACGCTGCTTCCAGGCCCTCGACCCCGAGACCCTGCGCAAGGTGCAGGCCCTGAAGCAGAGCAAGCTGCTGCTGCCCATCACCTACCGCTTCAAACACTGAGGGACCCCCAAACAGGGACCCCCAAAACACTCCTGAACCACCCCCGGGACCCCCGACCCACCCCTGGGACCCCCAACCCACCCCAGACCCTGCACAAGGTGCAGCCCCTGAAGCAGAGCAAGCTGCTGCTGCCCATCACCTACCGCTTCAAG
>NW_020911297.1:0-337 GCF_003984885.1 Neopelma chrysocephalum | reverse complement strand
CCCTGAAGCAGAGCAAGCTGCTGCTGCCCATCACCTACCGCTTCAAGCACTGAGGGACCCCCCAAAAGGGACCTCCAAACCAACCCTGGGACCTCCAAACCCAGCCCTGGGACCCCCAACCCACCCCAGACCCTGCGCAAGGTGCAGGCCCTGAAGCAGAGCAAGCTGCTGCTGCCCATCACCTACCGCTTCAAACACTGAGGGACCCCCAAACAGGGACCCCCTAAAAGGGACCCCCAGAGCCCCCCAACCCACCCCCGGGACCCCCAGACCCTGTGCAAGGTGCAGGTCCTGGAACAGACCCATCACCTACCGCTTCAAGCACTGAGGGACCCCC
>NW_020911296.1:496-1082 GCF_003984885.1 Neopelma chrysocephalum | reverse complement strand
CCCCCCCCCAGATGTACCCCCCGTACCTGCCCTTCCCGCCGCCCTACGGCCCCTTCCGGGGTCCCGACGCACAGAGGTGAGTGGGGGGAACCCCCAAAAACCCCCTCCCCAAACTGCTGAACCCCCCCAATTCCTGGGTTTTGGGGTCCCCCAGCTCTACCCTCCCCTCAACTGCTTTAATTTATTTAACTGGGGGGGGGGACACCTTAATATCTCCCCTCAAGCTCCCCCAAAATCCTAATGTCTCAATTATTACATTTGGGGGACCCCAAATCCCTTTTCCCCCCAAATTCCATGATTGGGGTAACCCCAAAAACCTCCTCCCCTGCCTCTTCCCCCCAATTCCCATAACGGGGGGGCCCCAAAACCTCCTCCCCCCTCGTTACCACATTCCAGTTTCCCCCAAGCCCCCCCAGAATCCCGACACCCCAATTGCTACATCGGGGGGACCCCAAATCCCTTTTCTCCCCAAATTCCATGACCGAGGTAACCCCAAAAACCCTCTCCCCTTCCCCCCCCCAATTCCCATTGCGGGGGGGCCCCTAAACCTCCACAGCCCCCCCATTATCACCCCCAAGCCCCCCCC
>NW_020911296.1:0-396 GCF_003984885.1 Neopelma chrysocephalum | reverse complement strand
GGGGGGGGGACACCTTAATATCTCCCCTCAAGCTCCCCCAAAATCCTAATGTCTCAATTATTACATTTGGGGGACCCCAAATCCCTTTTCCCCCCAAATTCCATGATTGGGGTAACCCCAAAAACCTCCTCCCCTGCCTCTTCCCCCCAATTCCCATAACGGGGGGGGCCCCAAAACCTCCTCCCCCCTCGTTACCACATTCCAGTTTCCCCCAAGCCCCCCCAGAATCCCGACACCCCAATTGCTACATCGGGGGGACCCCAAATCCCTTTTCTCCCCAAATTCCATGACCGAGGTAACCCCAAAAACCCTCTCCCCTTCCCCCCCCCCAATTCCCATTGCGGGGGGGCCCCTAAACCTCCACAGCCCCCCCATTATCACCCCCAAGCCCCCCCC
>NW_020911295.1:509-1008 GCF_003984885.1 Neopelma chrysocephalum | reverse complement strand
CCCCAGGGGATCCTGCTGTCCCCAGAAGGGTCCCGCTGTCCCCAGGGGTGGTCCCTGTGTCCCCATGGGGGTCCCGCTGTCCCCAGGGATCTCAGTGTCCCCACAGGGGTCTTGGTGTCCCCACAGGGGTCCTGCTGTCCCCACGGGTGGTCCCAGTGTCCCCAGAAAGGTCCCGCTGTCCCCACAGGGGTCCCGCTGTCCCCACGGGGGTCCCAGTGTCCCCACGGGGGTCCCGCTGTCCCCAGGGGTGGTCCCGGTGTCCTCAGGGGGTCCTGGTGTCCCCAGGGATCTCAGTGTCCCCACGGGAGTCCCGGTGTCCCCACGGAGGTCCCGCTGTCCCCAGGGGTGGTCCCGGTGTCCCCAGGAGTGTCCCGCTGTCCCCAGGGGATCCAGGTGTCCCCAGGGTGTCCCTGTGTCCCATCCCCGGGGGTGTCCCGCTGTCCCCCTTCCCGCCCGGGCCGTGCCATGGCTCGGTGTCACCCCCCCGTGCCCCCCCCCC
>NW_020911295.1:0-499 GCF_003984885.1 Neopelma chrysocephalum | reverse complement strand
CCCCAGGGGATCCTGCTGTCCCCAGAAGGGTCCCGCTGTCCCCAGGGGTGGTCCCTGTGTCCCCATGGGGGTCCCGCTGTCCCCAGGGATCTCAGTGTCCCCACAGGGGTCTTGGTGTCCCCACAGGGGTCCTGCTGTCCCCACGGGTGGTCCCAGTGTCCCCAGAAAGGTCCCGCTGTCCCCACAGGGGTCCCGCTGTCCCCACGGGGGTCCCAGTGTCCCCACGGGGGTCCCGCTGTCCCCAGGGGTGGTCCCGGTGTCCTCAGGGGGTCCTGGTGTCCCCAGGGATCTCAGTGTCCCCACGGGAGTCCCGGTGTCCCCACGGAGGTCCCGCTGTCCCCAGGGGTGGTCCCGGTGTCCCCAGGAGTGTCCCGCTGTCCCCAGGGGATCCAGGTGTCCCCAGGGTGTCCCTGTGTCCCATCCCCGGGGGTGTCCCGCTGTCCCCCTTCCCGCCCGGGCCGTGCCATGGCTCGGTGTCACCCCCCCGTGCCCCCCCCCC
>NW_020911294.1:556-1053 GCF_003984885.1 Neopelma chrysocephalum | reverse complement strand
GGGGGGGCAAAGGGGGGGTCGGGGGAGGTCAAAAAAATTGGGGGGGGGTCCCCTAAAAATGGGGAGGGGCGACACCCCCAAAACCTCCCCTTTTTCCTCCCAAAATTTCCCCAAAACCCCCCAAAATATCCCCAAAATGTGTCTCTTTTTCTCCTCCTGGCTCAGCCTGGGGGGGTCGGGGGGGTCAAAAAAATTTGGGGGGGATCCCCTAAAAATGGGGGGGGGGGCGACACCCCCGAAACACCCCCAAGAAAAACCCTAAAAACTCTCTTTTTTCCCCCAAAAAATGTCCCCAACCCCCCTCAAAATTGATGGATTTTCTCCTCCTGGATCGGCCTCAGGGGGTCCAGATTTTTGGGGGGGTCTTGGGGGGTCCCAAAATTTATTTTTTGGGGGGTTTTGGGGGGTCCCAAATTTATTTTTTGGGTTTTTTGGGGGGAGTTTTGGGGGGTTCCCAAATTTATTTTGGGGGGTTTTTTGGGGGGATTTTTTGAGGG
>NW_020911294.1:0-456 GCF_003984885.1 Neopelma chrysocephalum | reverse complement strand
ACCCCCGAAAACCCCTCCAAAATACCCCCAAAATTCTCTTTAAAACCCCCTTTTCCCTCCCAAAATATCCCTAAAAAATCAGCCGGGGGGGCAAAAAAATTGGGGGGGGGTCCCCTAAAAATAGGGGGGGGCGACACCCCCAAAAAACCCCCAAAACTCCCCTTTTTCCCCCCAAAAAATTCCCCAACCCCCCCCCCCCCCCCATTGGTGTTTTAAAGGGGGGCCCAAAATTTGGGGGGGGGGTCCCAAATTTGGGGGGTTTTGGGGGGTCCCTGAAGGGTCTTTGGGGGGTCCCGTTTTTTGGGGGTTTGAGGAGGTCCCAAATTTATTTTTGGGGGGAGTTTTGGGGGGTCCCAAATTTATTTTCGGGGGAGTTTTGGGGGGTTTTGGGGGATCCCAAATTTATTGTTTTGGGGGGTTTTGGGGGATCCCAAATTTATTTTTGGGGGGTTTTTT
>NW_020911293.1:506-1002 GCF_003984885.1 Neopelma chrysocephalum | reverse complement strand
CCTGCCATAGGATCTGTATAGGATCTCTGTAGGGTCACCCCTGTCCCCCAGGTGCCCCTGACCTGCCATAAGATCTCTATAGGATCTCTGTAGGGTCACCCCTGTCCCCCAGGTGTCCCTGGCCTGTTTTCTACCCCGGTGGTCCCACTCTAGGATCACTGTAGGGTCTCTCTAAGGTCCCCCTGTCCCCAGGTGTCCCTGTCCCATTACAGGATCACTGTAGGATTCCTCTGTCCCCTCAGGAGTCCCTGTCCTGTTATAGGATCTCTCTAGGGTCTCTATAGAGTCCCCCTGTCCCCAGGTGTCCCTGGCCCGCACGCCCCCCCAATAGTCCCACTGTAGGATCACTGTAGGGTCTCTATAGGGTCTGTGTGTCCCCCCAGGTGTCCCTGGCCCGTTATAGGGTCTCTATAGGGTGTCTATATGGTCTGTGTCCCCCCAGGTGTCCCTGGCCCGCACCCCCCCCATTGGTCCTACTGTAGGATCACTGTAGGGT
>NW_020911293.1:0-496 GCF_003984885.1 Neopelma chrysocephalum | reverse complement strand
CCTGCCATAGGATCTGTATAGGATCTCTGTAGGGTCACCCCTGTCCCCCAGGTGCCCCTGACCTGCCATAAGATCTCTATAGGATCTCTGTAGGGTCACCCCTGTCCCCCAGGTGTCCCTGGCCTGTTTTCTACCCCGGTGGTCCCACTCTAGGATCACTGTAGGGTCTCTCTAAGGTCCCCCTGTCCCCAGGTGTCCCTGTCCCATTACAGGATCACTGTAGGATTCCTCTGTCCCCTCAGGAGTCCCTGTCCTGTTATAGGATCTCTCTAGGGTCTCTATAGAGTCCCCCTGTCCCCAGGTGTCCCTGGCCCGCACGCCCCCCCAATAGTCCCACTGTAGGATCACTGTAGGGTCTCTATAGGGTCTGTGTGTCCCCCCAGGTGTCCCTGGCCCGTTATAGGGTCTCTATAGGGTGTCTATATGGTCTGTGTCCCCCCAGGTGTCCCTGGCCCGCACCCCCCCCATTGGTCCTACTGTAGGATCACTGTAGGGT
>NW_020911292.1:880-1750 GCF_003984885.1 Neopelma chrysocephalum | reverse complement strand
ATGGGGTGACAAGGGGTAACGGGGTGACAATGGGGTGACAGAGGGGAATGGGGTGATAATGGGGTGACACGGGGTAACAGGGTGACACGGGGGAATGGGGTGACAATGGGTGACAATGGGTGATAGGGGATGACAATGGGGTGACAAGGGATAACGGGGTGACAATGGGGTGACAAAGGGGTGACAGTGGGTTGACAATGGGGTGACAGAGGGTAACGAGGTGACAATGGGGTGACAATGGGATGACAATGGGGTGACAGGGGGGAATGGGGTGACAAGGTGGTGACAATGGGTTGACAATGGGATGACAGAGGGTAACGAGGTGACAATGGGGTGACAAAGGGGTGACGGGGGGAATGGGGTGACAATGGGGTGACAAGGGGGGGACAGGGGGTGACAGTGGGGTGCTGGGGGGGGACAGGGGGTCCCCCCCTCAGGGCAGTGGTCCCTGGGTCCCGTAGAGCTGCACGAGGGACCTGCTGAGGGAGGGGCCCAGGTTCCTGCGGGGGAGGGGAGACAGGGGTGAGCCCCCAAAATCTTCAGGGTCCCCAGGAGTTTGGGGGTCCCCAGGAGTTCAGGGGGGTTCCCAGGAGTTTGGGGGTCCCCAGGAGTTCGGGGAGGTTCCAGGATTTTGAGGGGGTCCCAGGAGTTTGGAGGGGTCCCCAGGATTTTGAGGGGGTCCCCAGGAGTTTGGGGTTCCCCAGGAGTTTGGGGGTGTCCCCAGGAGTTTGAGGGGGTCCCCAGGAGTTTGGGGGTCCCCAGGAGTTCAGGGGGTTCCAGGAGTTTAGGGGAGGTCCCAGGAGTTCAGGGGGTCCCCAGGATTTTGGGGGGGTCCCAGGAGTCTGGGGGTTCCCAGGATTTCGGGGGGGG
>NW_020911292.1:0-870 GCF_003984885.1 Neopelma chrysocephalum | reverse complement strand
ATGGGGTGACAAGGGGTAACGGGGTGACAATGGGGTGACAGAGGGGAATGGGGTGATAATGGGGTGACACGGGGTAACAGGGTGACACGGGGGAATGGGGTGACAATGGGTGACAATGGGTGATAGGGGATGACAATGGGGTGACAAGGGATAACGGGGTGACAATGGGGTGACAAAGGGGTGACAGTGGGTTGACAATGGGGTGACAGAGGGTAACGAGGTGACAATGGGGTGACAATGGGATGACAATGGGGTGACAGGGGGGAATGGGGTGACAAGGTGGTGACAATGGGTTGACAATGGGATGACAGAGGGTAACGAGGTGACAATGGGGTGACAAAGGGGTGACGGGGGGAATGGGGTGACAATGGGGTGACAAGGGGGGGACAGGGGGTGACAGTGGGGTGCTGGGGGGGGACAGGGGGTCCCCCCCTCAGGGCAGTGGTCCCTGGGTCCCGTAGAGCTGCACGAGGGACCTGCTGAGGGAGGGGCCCAGGTTCCTGCGGGGGAGGGGAGACAGGGGTGAGCCCCCAAAATCTTCAGGGTCCCCAGGAGTTTGGGGGTCCCCAGGAGTTCAGGGGGGTTCCCAGGAGTTTGGGGGTCCCCAGGAGTTCGGGGAGGTTCCAGGATTTTGAGGGGGTCCCAGGAGTTTGGAGGGGTCCCCAGGATTTTGAGGGGGTCCCCAGGAGTTTGGGGTTCCCCAGGAGTTTGGGGGTGTCCCCAGGAGTTTGAGGGGGTCCCCAGGAGTTTGGGGGTCCCCAGGAGTTCAGGGGGTTCCAGGAGTTTAGGGGAGGTCCCAGGAGTTCAGGGGGTCCCCAGGATTTTGGGGGGGTCCCAGGAGTCTGGGGGTTCCCAGGATTTCGGGGGGGG
>NW_020911291.1:723-1436 GCF_003984885.1 Neopelma chrysocephalum | reverse complement strand
CTCTTTCCCCCACTGGGGATCCGGGGGGGTTTTGGGGGGGCTCTGAGACCACCGGGGGGGCTCTGAGACCACTGGGGGGCTCTGGGACCACCAGGGAGGGAGGGGGGAAGATGTGACCTCCCAGCCTGGAGAGGGGGGAGCTCTGCTGGGAAAGTGTCAGAAATGGGGGTAGGGGGAGGTGGATGGGGGTCCCTGGGTCCTTCCCCCCCCTGCTGAGGATCTTGGGGGGGCTCTGGGACCACCAGGGAGGGAGGGAGGGGGGAAGATGTGACCTTCCAGCTTGGAGGGGGGGGGAGCTCTGCTGGGAAGGGGTCGGAAATGGGGGTGGGGGGAGGTGGATGGGGGTCCCTGGGTCCTCCCCCCAACTCTGTCCCCGTGTGCTCCTTGTTGTTGTCACTCTGCCTTTGGGTCCCCCCCACCCCTGTGACCCCCCCCGGCCCCCTCGTCCCTCCTGACCCCCCCCCAGTCCTGTCCCACCCCCCCAGGTCTCCCCCATTTTTGCCCAAACCCCTCCTTAAACCTCCCCCCCAAAATTAGAACAGCTCAACCACTTCCCTGATTTCAACAATTCCCTGATTTTTGTCCCCCCCCAGACGTTTCCCACCCCCCCTAGAAATTAAAACAGCTCATTTAGTTCCCTGATTTCAACAATTCCCTGATTTTTGTCCCCCCCCAGACGTTTCCCACCCCCCCCAGAAATTAAAACAGCTCAT
>NW_020911291.1:0-713 GCF_003984885.1 Neopelma chrysocephalum | reverse complement strand
CTCTTTCCCCCACTGGGGATCCGGGGGGGTTTTGGGGGGGCTCTGAGACCACCGGGGGGGCTCTGAGACCACTGGGGGGCTCTGGGACCACCAGGGAGGGAGGGGGGAAGATGTGACCTCCCAGCCTGGAGAGGGGGGAGCTCTGCTGGGAAAGTGTCAGAAATGGGGGTAGGGGGAGGTGGATGGGGGTCCCTGGGTCCTTCCCCCCCCTGCTGAGGATCTTGGGGGGGCTCTGGGACCACCAGGGAGGGAGGGAGGGGGGAAGATGTGACCTTCCAGCTTGGAGGGGGGGGGAGCTCTGCTGGGAAGGGGTCGGAAATGGGGGTGGGGGGAGGTGGATGGGGGTCCCTGGGTCCTCCCCCCAACTCTGTCCCCGTGTGCTCCTTGTTGTTGTCACTCTGCCTTTGGGTCCCCCCCACCCCTGTGACCCCCCCCGGCCCCCTCGTCCCTCCTGACCCCCCCCCAGTCCTGTCCCACCCCCCCAGGTCTCCCCCATTTTTGCCCAAACCCCTCCTTAAACCTCCCCCCCAAAATTAGAACAGCTCAACCACTTCCCTGATTTCAACAATTCCCTGATTTTTGTCCCCCCCCAGACGTTTCCCACCCCCCCTAGAAATTAAAACAGCTCATTTAGTTCCCTGATTTCAACAATTCCCTGATTTTTGTCCCCCCCCAGACGTTTCCCACCCCCCCCAGAAATTAAAACAGCTCAT
>NW_020911290.1:920-3497 GCF_003984885.1 Neopelma chrysocephalum | reverse complement strand
GGGGGTACCCGGGGGGATTTTGGGGTACCCAGGAGAGTTTTGGGGTACTCGAGAGGTATTTTGGGGTGTCCAGCAGGATTTTGGGGTACCCGAGTGTATTTTGGGGTGCCCTGCTGAGCTGTGCCCCCCCCGTGCCCCCCAAAATCCATCCCATCTGTGTGATGAGCGGGGCTGGGCTCAGCAGGGTCTGAGGTGTCCAGGGGTATTTTGGGATACCCGAGGGGTATTTTGGGATCCCCGAGGGAATTTTGGGGTGCCCTGCTGAGCTGTGCCCCCCCCGTGCCCCCCAAAATCCATCCCATCCGTGTGATGAGCGGGGCCGGGCTCAGCAGGGTCAGAGGTGTCTGGGGGGATTTTGGGGTGTCCGGGTGGAATTTTGGGACACCCAATGGAATTTTGGGGTGCCCCGCTGAGCTGTGCCCCCCCCTTTGTGCCCCCCCAGCCCCCCAGGATGCCGTCCCAGCTGGAACACGCCATGGAGACCCTCATGTTCACCTTCCACAAGTACGCGGGGGACAAGGATCACCTGGCCAAGGAGGACCTCAGGGCCCTCATGGAGAAGGAATTCCCGGGATTCCTGGAGGTGGGGAACGAGCTGGGATGGGGGGACGGAGGGGGGGGGAATGGAGAACCTGGGGGGGCCCCGAGAACTCTGGGATTGGATCCTACAGAAATTTGGGATTGGATCCCACAAAATCCTGGGATTGGATCCCGCAGAAACCCAGGATTGGATCCCACAGAACCCCAGGACTGAATCCCATAGAACTCTGGGATTGGATCCCATAGAACCCTGGGATTGGATCCTGCAGAACCCCGGGATTGGATCCCACAGAACCCCGTGACTGGATCCCACAGAAACCCCGGGATTGGATCCCAGAGAAACCCAGGATTGGATCCCACAGAACCCTGGGACTGGATCCCACAGAAACCCCGGGATTGGATCCCACAAAACCCTGGGATTGGATCCCACAGAACCCTGGGATCAGATCCAACAGAACCCCAGGACTGAATCCCACAGAAACCCAGGATTGGGTCCCACAGAACCCTGGAATTGGATCCTGCAGAACCCTGGGATTGGATCCCATAGAACCCTGGGTTTAGATCCCACAGAACCCCGGGATTGGATCCCACAGAACGCCGGGATTGGATCCCACAGAACCCCGGGATTGGATCCCACAGAACCCTGGGATCAGATCCAACAGAACCCCAGGACTGAATCCCACAGAATCCTGGGATTGGATCCCATAGAACCCCGCGATTGGATCCCATCAAACCCTGGGATTGGATCCCACAGAACCCCGGGATTGAATCCCACAGAACCCCGAGATCCCACAGAAACCCGGGACTGGATCCCACAGAACCTTGGGTTTAGATCCCACAGAATCCCAGGACTGGATCCCTGTAGAACACCGGGGTCAGATCCCACAGAACCCTGGGATTGGATCCCAGAGAACCCCAGGACTTGGCCCCACAGCATCCCAGGATCAAATCCTGGAGCACCCCGGGATCGGATCCCATAAACCCTGGGATTGGCTCCTATTTCCCCCCGGGATCGGATCCCATAAACCCTGGGATTGGCTCCTATTTCCCCCTGGGATCAGCCCCTGCCAGGATGGGCCCCCCAGAACCATCAGGACCCCCTGGATCTGGAGAAGATCCTTTGGGATGTGGAGCAGAGCCAGGATGGGAGTGTGGGGTCCCCAATGATCCCCCTGCCCCTTGGGCCCCCCTGGGTGGGTTCTGACCCCCCTGGATGGGTGCTGACCCCAATCCCGGGTGGGTGCTGACCCCATGACCCCCCAGAACCATCAGGACCCCCTGGATCCGGAGAAGATCCTTTGGGATGTGGAGCAGAGCCGGGACGGGTGTGTGGGGTCCTCAATGACCCCTCTACCCCTCGTACCCCCCTGGGTGGGTTCTGACCCCAAACTCATGTGGGTGCTGATCCCATGACCCCCCAGAACCAGCGGGACCCCCTGGATCTGGAGAAGATCCTTTGGGATGTGGAGCAGAGTCGGGATGGGCTCATGGGGTTCCCAATGTCCCCCTGGCCCCCAAGTGGGTGCTGACCCCCCTGGGTGGGTTCTGCCCCCCATCCCGGGTGGGTGCTGACCCCCTGAATGGGTGCTGACCCCAATCCCGGGTGGGTGCTGACCCCATGTCCCCCCGCCAGAACCATCAGGACCCCCTGGATCTGGAGAAGATCCTGTGGGATGTGGAGCAGAGCTGGGACGGGCTCATGGGGTTCCCAATGTCCCCCTGACCCTTGTGCCCCCCTGGGTGGGTGCTGAGTCCTCTCAGTGGGTGCTGACCCCTCCCCCAGGAGGGTGCCAACCCCCCGGTGCCCCCCAGAACCAGCGGGACCCCGTGGCCCCAGAGGAGACCCAATTCCCAATCCCTGGAGAGGATCTTCCCTGGAGAAGGTCTTGGAAGATCCCAATTCACACACACGCCGTGGGCACCCCATGACACCCCCCCGGGTGGGTTCTGCCCCCCTGGATGGGTTCTGCCCCCCCGGGTGGGTTCTGCCCCCCATCCCGGGTGGGTGCTGACCCCATGACCCCCCCCCCGAACCAG
>NW_020911290.1:0-820 GCF_003984885.1 Neopelma chrysocephalum | reverse complement strand
ACGGGCTCATGGGGTTCCCAATGTCCCCCTGATCCACCTGGGTGGGTGCTGACCCCAAACTCATGTGGGTGCTGACCCCATGACCCCCCCAGAACCAGCGGGACCCCCTGGATCTGGAGAAGATCCTTTGGGATGTGGAGCAGGTGTGGGGTCCTCAGTGACCCCCTTGCCCCTCGTGCCCCCCCTGGGTGGGTTCTGACCCCCTTCAGTGGGTGCTGACCCCAATCCCATGTGGGTGCTGACCCCGTGACCCCCCCAGAACCAGCGGGACCCCCCGGCCCTGGAGAAGATCCTTTGGGATGTGGAGCAGAGCCAGGACGGGCTCATGGGGTTCCCAATGTCCCCCTGATCCACCTGGGTGGGTGCTGACCCCAAACTCATGTGGGTGCTGACCCCATGACCCCCCCAGAACCAGCGGGACCCCCTGGATCTGGAGAAGATCCTTTGGGATGTGGAGCAGGTGTGGGGTCCCCAATGACCCCCTGACCCCCCTGGGTGGGTTCTGAGCCCCATGGGTGGGTTCTGACCCCCAATCCTGGGTGCTGACCCCAATCTCGGGTGGGTGCTGACCCCGTGTCCCCCCCCCAGAACCAGCGGGACCCGATGGCGCTGGATAAGATCCTTCGGGACGTGGAGCAGAGCCGGGACGGGCGCGTGGGCTTCCAGGGCTTCTTCTCGCTGGTGGCCGGGCTCACCATCGCCTGCAACGACTACTTCGTGCTGCACATGAAGCAGAAGGGCCGCAAGTGAGGGGGCACCCGGGGGGGATGAGACCCCACCCAGGGGTGCTGAGACCCCTCCCGGGGTGCTGAGACCCCCC
>NW_020911289.1:388-1058 GCF_003984885.1 Neopelma chrysocephalum | reverse complement strand
TGCCAGGACATTTCCCCCGTGCCAGGATGGATCCCGGTGCCAGGGCATTTCCCGGTGCCAGGACATTTCCCGGTGCCAGGTCCTCGTGCCAGGACGGATCCTTGTGCCAGGGCATTTCCCGGTGCCAGGATGGATCCCGGTGCCAGGGCATTTCCCCGTGCCAGGACATTTCCCGGTGCCAGGTCCTTGTGCCGGGACGGATCCTTGTGCCAGGTCCTCGTTCCAAGCCGGGGCTCTGCCCGGGGCCGGCCCCTCGTGCCCCCGGTGCCCCCGGTGCCCCCGGTGCCAGGGCAGCCCCTCCTCGGGCTCCTCGGGTGACGTTGGACCCTCGGGTGACGTTGGGGGTCCTGGGGTGGGGGTGCGAGGGGGGGGTCCCGGGGCGGGGCCGCTCCCCCCCTGCCCCCCCCGTGGCCGTGCCAATCCCAGTCCCGGTGCCAATCCCGGTGCCAATCCCGGTCCCGGCCCGGGGGGGACTGAGCCCTCCTGCGATGGGGGGGGGGCTTCGTGCGACCCCCCCCCCCCTCCAAACCCCCCCCGTTTGTGCCCCGGGACCCCCCCGGGCGAGGCTGGACCCTCCTGGATGGGGAGGGGGGGTCCCTGTGCCCCCCCCGGCCGGACCCTCGTGTACAAGGGGGGGTCCCTGTGCCCCCCCCAGGCCGCTCCTCCCCCC
>NW_020911289.1:0-288 GCF_003984885.1 Neopelma chrysocephalum | reverse complement strand
CATTTCCCCGTGCCAGGACATTTCCCGGTGCCAGGTCCTTGTGCCGGGACGGATCCTTGTGCCAGGTCCTCGTGCCCATCCGGGGCTCTGCCCGGGGCCGGCCCCTCGTGCCCCCGGTGCCCCCGGTGCCCCCGGTGCCAGGGCAGCCCCTCCTCGGGCTCCTCGGGTGACGTTGGACCCTCGGGTGACGTTGGGGGTCCTGGGGTGGGGGTGCGAGGGAGGGGTCCCGGGGCGGGGCCGTTCCCCCCCTGCCCCCCCCGTGGCCGTGCCAATCCCAGTCCCGGTGCC
>NW_020911288.1:377-744 GCF_003984885.1 Neopelma chrysocephalum | reverse complement strand
GGGGGGGACATGAGTGACATGGGGGGACACGGGGGACGTGGGGGGACATGAGTGACATTGGGGGACACAGGGGGGACACGGGGGACGTGAGGGGCACAGAGGGGACACAGAGGACCTGGGGACCCCCCGGCTCACCTGGGGACCCGTCAACCCCCTTTTGGGACCCCCTCCAGCACCTCCAGGCCCTCCTGAGACCCCCCCGATCCACCGGGGGACCCCCCCAGGACCCCCCTCACCCTCCTGGGGACCCCCCCACACCCCCCCGGACCCCCCAGACACGAGAGCGGGAGCTCAAACCTCGTCATTTATTGGGGTGAAGCCGGGGGGGGTCACGGGGGGGGGGGCACAGGCAGATCCGGGGGGGGGG
>NW_020911288.1:0-367 GCF_003984885.1 Neopelma chrysocephalum | reverse complement strand
GGGGGGGACATGAGTGACATGGGGGGACACGGGGGACGTGGGGGGACATGAGTGACATTGGGGGACACAGGGGGGACACGGGGGACGTGAGGGGCACAGAGGGGACACAGAGGACCTGGGGACCCCCCGGCTCACCTGGGGACCCGTCAACCCCCTTTTGGGACCCCCTCCAGCACCTCCAGGCCCTCCTGAGACCCCCCCGATCCACCGGGGGACCCCCCCAGGACCCCCCTCACCCTCCTGGGGACCCCCCCACACCCCCCCGGACCCCCCAGACACGAGAGCGGGAGCTCAAACCTCGTCATTTATTGGGGTGAAGCCGGGGGGGGTCACGGGGGGGGGGGCACAGGCAGATCCGGGGGGGGGG
>NW_020911287.1:1154-1728 GCF_003984885.1 Neopelma chrysocephalum | reverse complement strand
TTTTTGTCCATTTCTCTCCTTTTCCATCCATTTTCCTCCTTTTTTCTGTCCATTCTCCTTTTTTGTCCTTTCTCCTCTTTTTTTGTCCATTCTCCTCCTTTTTTTGTCCATTTTTGAACCATTTCCATCCTTTTTTCCTCCTTTAATTGTCCATTTCCACCTTTAATTGTCCATTTCCTCCTTTAATTGTCCATTTCCTCCTTTTCCAGTCCATCCATTCCTCTCCTTTTTCCCAGCCCTTCCCTCTCCATTTTTGGCTTTATTTGGCCTTTTTTTGGCTTTTCCACTCGTTTATTTTTTTTTTTTTTGCCTTTTTTGGCTTTTTTGGCTTTTTTTTTTTTTAAGTCTTTTTTCCTCCTTTTTCCCTTTTTTTTTTGGCATTTTTCTCCTTTTTTTCCTTCTCCTTTTCCCGCCTTTTTTTTGTCTCTTTTCCCTCCTTTTTCCGGGTCCTTTTTTTCCTTTGGTTCCTCGAGCGTCGCCGGGGGGGTCGAACCCCCCAAAAATCCCTTTTTTTCCCCCTTTTTTCGCCCGTTTTCCCCCTTTTCCTCCTCGTTTTCCCGGGACGCTCCTTTTC
>NW_020911287.1:0-1054 GCF_003984885.1 Neopelma chrysocephalum | reverse complement strand
CCCCCCCCCAAAAAAAAGCCGTTTTTGGGGGGAGGTTTTGTGGTTTTGTCCCTTTTTCCCGGGTTTTCACAGTTTTTCGGGGTGAAAAAGGGCGATTTTGGGGCTCCGTTGAGGTATTTGTGGCGTCGGGGGGGTGGGGGAGGGGTCAGGCACTGCGGGGGGAGGGGCCGGGGGGGTTTTTGGTCTTTTCCGCCTCTTTTTGGCTTTTTGGGGTTTGTTGGTTTTTTTTGGTTTTTTTGGCGTTTTGGCTTTTTTGCTTTTTTTTTGGTGCTTTTTTTTTTCCCTCTTTTCCGGTTTTTTTCTTCCTCTTTTTTCTTTTTCCTCTTTTTTTGTCTTTTTTCCTCCTTTTCCTCTTCTTTATTTTCCTCTTTTTTCTTCTCTTTTCCTTTTTTTCTTTCGCCTTTTCCTCCTTTTTTTGGCACCTTTTCCTTCCTTTTTTTTGGCACCTTTTTCCTCCTTTTCTCCCATTTTTTTCCCTTGTTTTCCTTCTCCTTTCTCGTCGTTTTTCCTCCTTTTTCCTTCCTTTTTTCCTTCTTTTTTTCCTCTTCATTTTCCTCTTTCCTCATTTTCCTCCTTTTCTTCCTTTCCCATCTTTTCTCCATTTTTCTTTTTCCTCTTAATTTTCTATTTTCCTCCTTTTCCTTTCCCTTTTCTCTTTGTTTTTCCGCTTTTTTTCCTCTTTATTTCACTTTTTTCCGCTTTATTTTCCTTTTTCCACTTCGTTTTCCTTTTTTTCCTCTTTAATTCCGTTTCTCCTTTTTCCTCTTCCTCTTCCCTTTTCTTCCCCTTTATTTCCCTTTTCCTCTTCCTTCTTCCTTTTCCTTTCTCCATTTTTCCTCATTTTCCTTTTTCCTCCTTTTTCCCGTTTTTCTCCATTTTTCCTCATTTTCCTTTTTCCTCCTTTTTCCTCCTTTTTCTTCCTTTTTCCTCCATTTTTCCTCATTTTCCCTCTTTTTTCCCTCATTTTTTTCCCTCCTTTTTTCCTCTCGTTTTTCCCTTTTTCCTTCGTTTTCCCCCCATTTTTCCCCCCTCCCCCTTTTTCCCCTCCCCCCCC
>NW_020911286.1:444-1098 GCF_003984885.1 Neopelma chrysocephalum | reverse complement strand
CCCCCCGTGTCCTCGACACCCTCAAGCTCTGGTGACGATCTGGAGACCCCCCACAGGTCCTCAAGACCCCCCAAACACGGATTACAACGTGGGGACCACCCCAGTCACTGAGACTCCAGGTGCTGGGGGCAACTTGGGCACCCCCAGATGCCCCCGAGGGCCCCAAGCCCCCCAAGGCGACAATCTGGGGACCCCCCAGGTTCCTGAGCCCCCCAAATGCCGGTGACAACCTGCCCCCCCCCCCCGTCCTTGAGACCCCCAAGTGCTGACAATGACCTGGGGCCCCCCCCAGCCTCCCCCCAGGTCCCGGAGACCCCCGAATACGGGTAACAAACTGCTCCCCCCCCCATGTTCTTGAACCCCCCAAAGTGCTGGTGCCAATCTGGGGACCCTCCCCAGCTGCCCCCTAAGTCCCCGAGACCCCCAAATAGGGGTGGGAACACGGGGACACCCCCAAGTCCCTGAGCTCCCCAAGTACAGGTGCCGATGTGGGGACCCCCAAGTCCCCGAGCCCCTCAAGTGCTGATGACAATCTGGGGACCCCCCCCAGCCCCCACACAAGTCCCTGAGACCCCCCAAATACGGGTAACAAACTGCCCCCCCCATGTTGTTGAGCTTCCCAAGTGCTGGTGCCAATCTGGGGATCCCCCCCCC
>NW_020911286.1:0-344 GCF_003984885.1 Neopelma chrysocephalum | reverse complement strand
CCCCCCGTGTCCTCGACACCCTCAAGCTCTGGTGACGATCTGGAGACCCCCCACAGGTCCTCAAGACCCCCCAAACACGGATTACAACGTGGGGACCACCCCAGTCACTGAGACTCCAGGTGCTGGGGGCAACTTGGGCACCCCCAGATGCCCCCGAGGGCCCCAAGCCCCCCAAGGCGACAATCTGGGGACCCCCCAGGTTCCTGAGCCCCCCAAATGCAGGTGACAACCTGCCCCCCCCCCATGTCCTTGCGACCCCCAAGTGCTGACAATGACCTGGGGACCCCCCCAGCCTCCCCCCAGGTCCCGGAGACCCCCGAATACGGGTAACAAACTGCTCCCCC
>NW_020911285.1:752-1937 GCF_003984885.1 Neopelma chrysocephalum | reverse complement strand
GGCACTGCGCCTGCGCGGCTCCGCCCCCTGCCGGCGGGACGGGACACTGCGCCTGCGCGGCTCCGCCCCCTGCCGGCGGCCCTGCGCATGCGTAGCTTCGTCCCACCTCTGCCCCGTGAGGCCCCGCCCTCCGCTGTCACGTGACCGCAGCTGCACGTGATCGGGGCGGCACCGGCGGGTTTGGACCCCCCTGACCGCGACCCCCGACCCGGATCTGTCTGACCCCGATCTCTCTGACCCGGGACCCCCCTGACCCCGATCTCTCTGACCCGGGACTCCCCTGACCGGGACTCCCTGACCCGGATCTGTCTGACCCGAGACCCCTCTGAGCGGGACCCCCGACCTGGATCTCTCTGACCCGGGACTCCCCTGAGCGGGACCCCCGACCCGGATCTGTCTGATCCGGGACCCCCCCGACCCGTATCTCTCTGACCCGGGTCTCCCCTGACCGGGACCCCCGACCCGGATCTCTCTGACCCGGGACCCTCCTGACCGAGACTCCCTGACCCGGAGGCCCCCCGGGCTGAGGGTTCCCGGGCCGGGGGCTCCCTGTGGCCCTGAGCCCCTCAGAATTTGAGTCCAGCTTCGCAGCTGGGCAGTTGTGATGCAGCGGTTGCGCTGTCAGCGCTGTACAAGGCTGACCCCTCTGTTTTGAGGCAGACGGATCACACACGGGTGTGGAGCTGTCGCCGGGCAGTGCTGCCCCTGTCCAGGGCTTCTCGGCCCCCCCTGCCCTGACAGCGAGGCGGGCACGGCCGGGACAGCTGATCCCGGGCAGCTTTTATTTATGTCTCCCCTTTGCCTTACCCCGGTTCACACACTGACAGTGATGCCATGGGGGGTGGGACACAGTTTTCCAGGGCGCTACAGCCGTCTGGGGGTGTCGCCGCTCGGGACCAGGCATCGGGCGGCTGGTGCTGAGCAACTGCCCCTGCAGTGGTTTGTGCCCGTGCCCGGTCTCACAGCGGCGAGAAAACACCAAAACAGCGCAGGCCGGGAACCCCCCGAGCCGGGGGGGGAACGTGCACGAACCGCAGTGCCGCTGCGAGCGGGGCCCCGGCACCGACTGGCACCGGGCCCGGCGGGAGAGCGGCCACCGGGGCAACCCTCGGCTCTGCGAGGCCGGGGGGGACGGTGCTGCGGCGGGGGGACGGACGGACGGACGGACGGACGGACGGACCCGCC
>NW_020911285.1:0-652 GCF_003984885.1 Neopelma chrysocephalum | reverse complement strand
CCGGCGAGTGAGATGGACCCGGAGAGGGAGATGGATCCGGCGAGTGAGATGGACCCGGAGAGGGAGATGGATCCGGCGAGTGAGATGGACCCGGAGAGGGAGATGGATCCGGCGAGGGAGATGGAGCCGGCGGGGGAGACGGACCCGGCGGTGGCGGCCGAGGCGCTGCGGCTGCTGCAGATCGAGCCCTCGGCCGCGGGGCCGCGCTCGGGGCGTGCGGAGGGGCCGCTCTCGGTGAGTTCCGCGGGGCCGCGCTCGGTGCCGGGACGGCGGCGGGACCCGAGCCCCGCTCCGGTGCCCGGCGATCCCCGCTCTGGTCCCTGGCAATCCCCGCTCCGGTCCCTGGGGGTCCCCGCTCCGGTCCCTGGGGATCCCCGCTCCGGTCCCTGGCGATCCCCACTCCGGTCCCTGGGGATCCCCGCTCCGGTCCCTGGGGACCCCCGCTCCGGTGCCCCGCGGTCCCGCTGACCCCGTGTCCCCGCAGCGGAACGCGCTGCGGAAGCGCCGGCGCTGGGAGCGGGTCGTGGCCGCCCGTCGCGGGAAGCGGCGGCAGGAGCGGCAGCGCCGGCGGGCCCGGCGGGCCCCGGGGCGCGGGGAGGGCTCGGGACCGGCGATCGGGGCTGACCCCGCGCAGCCCCCGCGCCCCCGCGGG
>NW_020911284.1:0-291 GCF_003984885.1 Neopelma chrysocephalum | reverse complement strand
CCCCCCCCGACCCCCCTCGCTCACCAGGGGCAGCTGCAGCGCTGGGGGGGAGACACAGGGGTCAGCACCCCCAAAATTGGGGGGGACAACCCCAAAATTGGGGGGGACAACCCCAAAATTGGGGGGGACAACCCCAAAATTGGGGGGGACACAGGGGTCAGCACCCCAAAACTGGGGGGGACAACCCCAAAATTGGGGGGGACACAGGGGTCAGCACCCCAAAATTTGGGGGGGACAATCCCAAAATTGGGGGGGACACAGGGGTCAGCACCCCAAAACTGGGGGGGACAA
>NW_020911283.1:342-747 GCF_003984885.1 Neopelma chrysocephalum | reverse complement strand
ACTGAAACTGCTCTAAATCCCCCTCTAACCTGTCAAATCCCCCAAATCTCCCCCAAATCCCTGATTTTCCCCAGGTTCCGCTCCAAGTACCACCCTGACGAGGCGGGCCGGCGGCGCCAGGAGGCCCAGGCCGCGCTCAGGAACAGGCTCGGGGTGTTCCTGTACCTGTCGGAGCAGGGGTGGCTCGACAACCTCCTGCTCGACATCGACCGCGCCCCACAGATCGTCAAGACCCTCGACGCCGGTGGGTGGGCACCAAAAAACACCAAAAACCACCCAAAAACACCCCAAAAATGGGCTTGGGAGGGGTGGGAATGGGCAGGACCCTCCCCAGGATCCTAAAATCAAAGCCGGGGCCCCAAAATCATCCCTGAAATACCAAAACCTCCCCTGAGATCCCAAAAC
>NW_020911283.1:0-242 GCF_003984885.1 Neopelma chrysocephalum | reverse complement strand
AAATCATCCCTGAGATCCCAAAACAGTTCCTGAGACCCCAAAATCATCCCTGAGATCCCAAAACAGTTCCTGAGACCCCAAAATCATCCCCGAGATCCCAAAATCATCCCTGAGATCCCAAAATTATCCCCAAGATCCCAAAATCATCCCTGAGATCCCCCAAATCCTCCCCACGCCCCCAAAAACCTCCCTGAGCCCCCAAAATCATCCCTGAGACCCCAAAATCATCCCTGAGACCCCAA
>NW_020911282.1:417-1175 GCF_003984885.1 Neopelma chrysocephalum | reverse complement strand
CCCCCCCCCCCCAGATGAACCGGCCCATCCAGGTGAAGCCGGCGGACAGTGAGAGCAGAGGAGGTACTGACCCCCAAAACCCCCCAGGAGACCCCCAAAAATCACCCAGGGACCCCCAAAAACTACTCAGGGACCCCCAAAACCCACTCAGGGATCCCCCAAAACCACTCAGAGATCCCCCAAAACCACCCGGAGACCCCCAAAAAACACCTGGAGAGCCCCAAACCCCTCCAGAGACCCCCCAAAACCACCCAGAGACCTCCCAAAATCACTCAGGGATCCCCATAAACCAGAGACCCCCAAAAACCCTCCAGAGACTCATAAAACTCCACAGAGACCCCCCAAAACCACCCAGAGATTCCCCAAAAACCACTCAGGGACCCCCAAAACCCCCATGGAGACCCCCAAAAAACCCCAAAACCACCCAGAGACCCCCCAAAAACCACTCAGAGACCCCCAAAACCCACCCAGGGATCCCCAAAACCCCCCAAAAACCACTCAGGGATCCCCAAAAACTCACCCAGGGACCCCCAAAAACCACTCAGGGATCCCCCAAAACCACCCAGGGATCCGCAAAAACCCCAAAACCACCCAGAGACCCCCCAAAACCACCCAGAGATCCTCAAAAAACACTCAGGGATGCCCAAAAACCCAAAAAACCACCCAGAGACCCCCAAAACCACCCAGGGATCCCAAAAAACCACCCAGAGACCCCCAAAACCACCCAGGGATCCCCAAAAACCACTCAGGGATCCCCA
>NW_020911282.1:0-317 GCF_003984885.1 Neopelma chrysocephalum | reverse complement strand
AAAATCCCCAGAAACCACCCAGAGATCCCCCAAACCACCTCAGAGACCCCCCAAAACCACTCAGGGACCCCCAAAATGCCGTCCCAGTGGAGGGTCCCCATTCCCGGGGATCCCAGTGTCCCCATATCCCAAATCCCGGGGATCCCAGTCCATCCCAGTGTCCCCTTATCCCCTTTCCCGGGGGTCCCATCCCAGTGTCCCCTATTCCCAGGGATCCCAGCCCTCCCCCTGGGAGTGTCCCCAGTTCCCGGAGGTCTCTGCCCTCCCCATGGGGTTGTCCCCTCTCCCGGGGGTCCCTGGCGATGTGTCCCCCCCCC
>NW_020911281.1:225-550 GCF_003984885.1 Neopelma chrysocephalum | reverse complement strand
CCCCCCCAGAGGCGGTCCCGGGGTCGATCCGCACGGCCGAGCACTTTGTGGGGTTCCTGCGGCGCCTGGTGGAGCATCTGCGGGCTCTGCTCAGGGGACCCCGAGTGCAGCAGCTCAGCCCCCCCGCCTTCCTCAGGGACCTGCACGACAGGGTCTGCATCGACAGGAAACCACTCAGGTCTGGGACCCCCAAAAACATGAGAGAGACCCCAAAACCATGAGAGAACCCCCAGAACCCCCCAGGAAATCCCCAAACCAACAGGGACTCCCCAAACCCAACAGGGATCCCATTGAAGGCCGTGCGGATCGACCCCGGGACCGCCTC
>NW_020911281.1:0-125 GCF_003984885.1 Neopelma chrysocephalum | reverse complement strand
CCCCCAGAACCCCCCAGGAAATCCCCAAACCAACAGGGACTCCCCAAACCCAACAGGGATCCCATTGAAGGCCGTGCGGATCGACCCCGGAACCGCCTCTGGGGGGGACCCCAAAAACATGAGAG
>NW_020911280.1:313-862 GCF_003984885.1 Neopelma chrysocephalum | reverse complement strand
TCAGGTTTTTATCAATAATTCCCTCGGGGTGGTGGGAGAGGGGTGAGTGATTCCACCCCCGGGGGGGATAACTCAGGTTTTTATCAGGGTTTTATCAATAATTCCCTCGGGCTGGTGGGAGAGGGGTGAGTGATTCCTCCCCCCTGGGGGGGAATAACTCAGCTTTTTATCAATAATTCCCTTGGGCTGGTGGGAGAGGGGTGAGTGATTCCTCCCCCCCGGGGGGGATAACTCAGGGTTTTATCAGGTTTTTATCAATAATTCACCACAGGCTGGTGGGAGAGGGGTGAGTGATGCCTCCCCGGGGGGGATAACTCAGGTTTTTATCAGGTTTTTATCAATAATTCCCTCGGGGTGGTGGGAGAGGGGTGAGTGATTCCCCCCCCGGGGGGGATAACTCAGGTTTTTATCAGGTTTTTATCAATAATTCACCACAGGCTGGTGGGAGAGGGGTGAGTGATTCCCCCCCCACGGGGGGGGTAACTCAGGGTTTTATCAATAATTCCCTCGGGCTGGTGGGAGAGGGGTGAGTGATTCCCCCCCGGGGGG
>NW_020911280.1:0-213 GCF_003984885.1 Neopelma chrysocephalum | reverse complement strand
ACGACGGGCTCGTGGGAGAGGGGTGAGTGATTCCCCCCCCCGGGGGGAATAACTCAGGTTTTTATCAGGTTTTTATCAATAATTCCCTCGGGCTGGTGGGAGAGGGGTGACTGATTCTTCCCCCCTGGGGGGGGAAATCAGGTTTTTATCAATAATTCCCTCGGGGTGGTGGGAGAGGGGTGAGTGATGCCCCCCCAGGGGGGAATAACTCAG
>NW_020911279.1:522-1116 GCF_003984885.1 Neopelma chrysocephalum | reverse complement strand
CCCCCCCGGGACCACCTGGGACCCCCCAGTGCCCCCCAGTGCCTCCCAGTGTCCCCCATGACCCCCCAAGACCACCTGGGACCCCCAGTGTCCCCCCCTCCTCGGGGCTCGCCGCCAGGTTCACGCAGAAACTGGGGGGGGACACACGTTGGTGACCCCCCCGGGACCCCCCGAGACCACCCAGTGGCCGCCAGTGTCTCCCAGTGTCCCTCTGGGACCACCCAGTGCCTCCCAGTATCCCTGTGTCCCCCCCTCCTCGGGGCTCGCCGCCAGGTTCACGCAGAAACTGGGGGGGGACACACGTTGGGGACCCCCCCGGGATCACCCAGGGCCCCCCCCGGGACCACCTGGGACCCCCCAGTGCCCCCCAGTGCCTCCCAGTGTCCCCCATGACCCCCCAAGACCACCTGGGACCCCCAGTGTCCCCCCCTCCTCGGGGCTCGCCGCCAGGTTCACGCAGAAACTGGGGGGGGACACACGTTGGTGACCCCCCCGGGACTATCTGGGACCCCCCAGTGCCCCCCAGTGTCCCTCTGGGACCCCCAGTGCCCCCCAGTGTCCCCCCGGGATCCCCCATGACCCCCTGAGACCACT
>NW_020911279.1:0-422 GCF_003984885.1 Neopelma chrysocephalum | reverse complement strand
GTGTCCCCCCCTCCTCGGGGCTCGCCGACAGGTTCACGCAGAAACTGGGGGGGGACACACGTTGGGGACCTCCCCGGGACCCCCCGAGACCACCCAGTGGCCCCCAGTGTCTCCCAGTGTCCCCCCGGGGCCACCCAGTGTCCCCAGCATCCCCCCTCCTCGGGGCTTGCCACCAGGTTCACAAAGAAACTGGGGGGGACACACATTGGTGACCCCCCCGGGACCCCCCAACACCACCCAGGGCCCCCCCGGGACCCCCCAAGACCACCCAGGATCACCCAGTGCCAATTTCCCCCTTTAGGACCCCCAAATCCCCCTTTAGGACCCCCCCAGGAGCCCCTCTAACCCCCTTTAGGGCCCCAAATTCCCCCTTTAGGACCCCCCAGCCCCCCCAGGAGCCTCTTAACCCCCTTTAGGACCCC
>NW_020911278.1:420-1859 GCF_003984885.1 Neopelma chrysocephalum | reverse complement strand
GGGGGGGGCGCCTTTTATCAGTATTTTGGGAGCCGGCCCAGTTCGAGCCCAGTTTGAACTGGGACAGGCCCGGTTTGAACTGGGGGAAGGGCCCCAAAGCCGTGGCAGTATTTTGGGGGGGTTGAGGGGGGGGAAAGGGGGCAAAGCTGCTTTAAAGGGGAAGGGGCTTGGGGGGTGATTTGGGGGGAGGACGGAGGGGGAGGAAGGAAGGCCCCAGAATGGCTGAAGGAGCCAAAATGGCCGAGGGAGGGCCAAAAATGGCCGGGGGGGGGTCACAGATGGTGTGGAGGGGGACACACGGGGCTGGATGGACACAGGATGGACTAGGCCGGAGCCTGCGGCCTGCTCCTGTCGCCATGGAAACGAAGCCTGCGGCCTGTGTACTCCCAAAGCCTTGAGGCCTGTTCACGAAGCCTGAGGCCTGTGCGCTCCCAAAGCCTTCAGGCCTGCTCCTGTCGCCATGGCAACGAAGCCCGTGCACTCCCGAAATGCGCGGCCTGTTCTTGTTGCCATGGCAATGAAGCCTGGGGCCTGCTCCTGTCACCATGGCAACGAAGCCTGCGGCCTGTGTACTCCCAAAGCCCTCTGGCCTGCTCTTGTTGCCATAGAAACGAAGCCCGAGGCCTGCTCCTATCACCATGGAAGCGAAGCCTGCGGCCTGTTCCTGTTGCCATGGAAACGAAGCCTGCAGACTGTCTACTCCCAAAGCCTGTGGCCTGCTCTCGTCACCACGGCAACAAAGCCTGTGGCCTGCTCCTGTCGCCATGGCAACGAAGCCTACAGCCTGAGTACTCCCAGAGCCTGCGGCCTGCTCTTATTGCCATGGCAACGAAGCCTAAAGCCTGCTCCTGTCACCATGGCAACGAAACCTTTGGCCTGTGTACTCTCAGGGACTGAGGCCTGCTCCTGTCGCCACGGCAACGAAGCCTGCGGCCTGTGTACTACCAAAGCCTGAGGCCTGCTCCTGTTGCCACGGTGACGAAGCCTGAGGCCTGCTCCCGTTGCCATAGTAACGAAGCCCTTACAGAGCGACAATAAACGGTCTTGGCGCTTGTTGTCAAAAGTGTCCTAAATCTGTTTAAATACGGAAAACTGACCCCCAGAAGAGAATCAAAAGGCCCCGAAAAAGGCCTCAAAATGGTCCAAAAAAAAAAAAAAAGCCTCAAAAAAGGCTCTAAAAAAGCCCTAAAAAGGCTCTAAAAAAAAAACTCAGAAAAAGGCCCAAAAGGCTCTGAAAAAGCCCCGCATGAAAAGGATCTAAAAAAAAAACCCCAAAAGTCCCCGAAACGCCTCAAAAAGGCTCCAAAAAAAGGCCCCCAAGAAAAGCCTCAAAAGGCTCCAAAAAGGCCCGAAAAAGACGCCAAAAAAGCCCTAAAAAGCTAAAAAAAAAAAATCCCCAAAGGCCTTAAAAAAGCCCTCACAAAATGCTCTAAAAAACT
>NW_020911278.1:0-320 GCF_003984885.1 Neopelma chrysocephalum | reverse complement strand
CCCGTTGCCATAGTAACGAAGCCCTTACAGAGCGACAATAAACGGTCTTGGCGCTTGTTGTCAAAAGTGTCCTAAATCTGTTTAAATACGGAAAACTGACCCCCAGAAGAGAATCAAAAGGCCCCGAAAAAGGCCTCAAAATGGTCCAAAAAAAAAAAAAAGCCTCAAAAAAGGCTCTAAAAAAAGCCCTAAAAAGGCTCTAAAAAAAAGCTCAGAAAAATGCCCAAAAGGCTCCGAAAAAGCCCCGCACGAAAAGGATCTAAAAAAAAACCTCCAAAAGTCCCCGAAACGCCTCAAAAAGGCTCCAAAAAAAGGCCCCC
>NW_020911277.1:263-535 GCF_003984885.1 Neopelma chrysocephalum | reverse complement strand
CCCCCCAGGACCCCCTACCTGATGCAGTTGTGGGAGCTCTGGGTCTCTCAGACCCCATAAACCCCCCATAACTCCCCTTTAACCCCCAATAACTCCCCAAAACCCCCCCAAAGACCCCTCCCACGACCCCCAGGGACCCCCCCAGGACCCCCCCCAACCTGACACAGTCGTGGTAGCTCTCCCTGGCAGCGATGTGCAGGGGGGTGTCCCCGTGGAAGTTGACAGCGTGCAGGGGGGTCTCTCAGCCCCCATAAACCCCCTTTAACCCCCCC
>NW_020911277.1:0-163 GCF_003984885.1 Neopelma chrysocephalum | reverse complement strand
GGGTCTCTCAGACCCCATAAACCCCCCATAACTCCCCTTTAACCCCCCATAACCCCCCAAAAACCCCCATAAACCCCCCAAAACCCCTCCTAACCCCCCATAAACCCCCCCAGGGACCCCCCCCACCTGACACAGTCGTGGTAGCTCTCCCTGGCCGCGATGT
>NW_020911276.1:433-1254 GCF_003984885.1 Neopelma chrysocephalum | reverse complement strand
CAGCACCTCACACCTGGGGGGGGCACCGGGAACTTGGGACCCCCCCCAGGGCAGGGACAGACCCCCCCGGGATGGGGACAGACCCCCCTGGGCATTGGGAACCCCCCCGGGACAGGGACAGCCCCCCTTGGGCATTGGGAACCCCCCCCGGGCATTGGGAACCCCCTCGGGACAGGGATAGACCCCCCAGGATTGGGAACCCCCCTGGGGCATTGGGAACCCCCCCCGGGGCATTGAGAACCCCCCCTGAAATTGGGAACCCCCCTGGGGCATTGGGAACCCCCCCCGGGGCATTGGGAATCCCCCCTGAAATTGGGAACCCCCCCGACACTCCTCGGCCAGCACCTCACACCTGGGGGGGCACCGGGCATTGGGACCCCCCCCGGGACCAGGATACCCCCCTGGGGCATTGGGAACCCCCCCCGGGATTGGGAACCCCCCCGGGATGGGGATAGACCCCCCCCTGGGCATTGGGAACCCCCCCGACACTCCTCGGCCAGCATCTCACACCTGGGGGGGCAACGGGAACTTGGGACCCCCCCCGGGATGGGGATAGACCCCCCTGGGCATTGGGAACCCCCCACTCAGGATTGGGACGCCCAGGATAGGATTGGGACCCCCCACTCAGGATCGGGACCCCCCTCCCCAGGATCAGGATCCCCAGGATAGGATCGGGACCCCCAGGATAGGATTCGGACCCTTCCCTGGGATTGGGACCCCCCCACTCAGGATCAGGACCCCCAGGATAGGATTGGGATCCCCAAGATAGGATTGGGACCTCTCCCCGGGATCGGGACCCCCAGGATAGGATTGGGACCCCC
>NW_020911276.1:0-333 GCF_003984885.1 Neopelma chrysocephalum | reverse complement strand
AGGATCGGGACCCCCAGGATAGGATTCGGACCCTTCCCTGGGATTGGGACCCCCCCCACTCAGGATTGGGACCCCCACCAGGATCAGGATCCCCAGGATAGGATTGGGACCCCCCCCCCAGGATTGGGACCCCTCCCCAGGACCAGGATCCCCAGGATAGGATCAGAACCCCCACAAGAGAGGATTGGGACCCCCAGGATAGGATCAGGACCCCCCCCATCAAACCTGGTGGTCTCCGAGATGTTCCCGAGTTGGGCGAATTGTCGGGAATAACTGAGACACATCTGGGGGGGGAAGGGGGGAAAAAGGGGAAAAATAGGGAAAAAAAGGAGA
>NW_020911275.1:400-790 GCF_003984885.1 Neopelma chrysocephalum | reverse complement strand
GGGGGGTCACTGAGGGGGTTTGGGGGGGTTCCTGGGCCAGTTTGGGGTGTCTGGGTGGGTTTGGGGGCGATTTTGGGGGATCACTGAGGGGGTTTGGGGGGGTCACTGAGGGGTTTTGGGAGGGCTCGGGGGGGTTTCTGGGAGGGTTTGGGGGTGATTTGGGGGGTCCCTGAGGGGGTTAGGGGAGTTTTTTTGGGGGGTTTTGGGGGTCCCACCTGCGCCCCCAGGTGCCCCCGGAAGTCGCGGGTCTCCCCAAACACGGGAATTTCCCCTCCCCCCCATCCCTTGGGGACCCCCCCCAGATTTTGGGGTCCCCCCCCCACCTTCTCCAGGTGGGTCTCGAGTTCGGCCACGTCGGACTCGGCCTCTTCCACCGCCGCCCTGGGGGGG
>NW_020911275.1:0-390 GCF_003984885.1 Neopelma chrysocephalum | reverse complement strand
GGGGGGTCACTGAGGGGGTTTGGGGGGGTTCCTGGGCCAGTTTGGGGTGTCTGGGTGGGTTTGGGGGCGATTTTGGGGGATCACTGAGGGGGTTTGGGGGGGTCACTGAGGGGTTTTGGGAGGGCTCGGGGGGGTTTCTGGGAGGGTTTGGGGGTGATTTGGGGGGTCCCTGAGGGGGTTAGGGGAGTTTTTTTGGGGGGTTTTGGGGGTCCCACCTGCGCCCCCAGGTGCCCCCGGAAGTCGCGGGTCTCCCCAAACACGGGAATTTCCCCTCCCCCCCATCCCTTGGGGACCCCCCCCAGATTTTGGGGTCCCCCCCCCACCTTCTCCAGGTGGGTCTCGAGTTCGGCCACGTCGGACTCGGCCTCTTCCACCGCCGCCCTGGGGGGG
>NW_020911274.1:305-594 GCF_003984885.1 Neopelma chrysocephalum | reverse complement strand
CAGCAGCAAGGGTTGGCTCTGGCACTCCTGTGATCCCCAACATCCCCTGTCCCTCTCCCCATTCCCGGCATTCCCAGTCTCCCACAGCAGCAAGGAGCGTCCCTGTCCCCCCTCCCTCTCCCCATTCCCAGTATTCCCGTCATTCCCAGCATTCCCGACATTCCCATCATTCCCGGTATCCCACCAGCAGGAAGGGGTGGCTCTGTCCCCCCTCCCTCATCCCATTCCCAGCACTCCCAGTATCCCACAGCAGCAAGGGGCGTCCCTGTCCCCCCTCCCTCTCCCCATT
>NW_020911274.1:0-205 GCF_003984885.1 Neopelma chrysocephalum | reverse complement strand
CTCCCTCATCCCATTCCCAGCACTCCCAGTCTCCCACAGCAGCAAGGCGCGTCCCTGTCCCCCCTCCCTCTCTCCATTCCCAGTATTCCCGTCATTCCCATCATTCCCGGTATTCCCACCAGCAGGAATGGTCGGCTCTGTCCCCCCTCCCTCTCCCCATTCCCAGCATTCCCAGTATTCCCACCAGCAGCAAGGGGTGGCTCTC
>NW_020911273.1:293-428 GCF_003984885.1 Neopelma chrysocephalum | reverse complement strand
GGGGCTGGGGGTGACAGCTGTGCCCCCTCGGCCACATTGGGGGCCCGGGTGGGTGCCCAGGTGTGCACTGACAGGTGTGCACCAGGTATGCCCCGACAGCTGTGCCCAGGTGTGCACCAGGTGTGCACCAGGTGT
>NW_020911273.1:0-283 GCF_003984885.1 Neopelma chrysocephalum | reverse complement strand
CCAGGTGTGCACCAGGTGTGCCCCGACAGCTGTGCCCAGGTGTGCACTGACAGGTGTGCACCAGGTGTGCCCCGAGAGCTGTGCCCAGGTGTGCAGCAGGTGTGCACCAGGTGTACCCTGACAGCTGTGCCCAGGTGTGCACTAGGTGTGCCCCAGGTGTGCCCCGACAGCTGTGCCCAGGTGGGTGCTGGGCAGTGCCCAGCGGGGTGTCCAGGTGTGTGCCCAGGTGGGCAGCGACAGGTACCCCCCCAGCCATGTCGGGGTGTCTAGGGGGGTGCTGGGC
>NW_020911272.1:482-954 GCF_003984885.1 Neopelma chrysocephalum | reverse complement strand
GGTGTTTCTAGAGGGGGTCCCGGGTGTTTTTGGGGGTGTCCCCCCCCTCACCGCAGCAGCCTGGCGGCCGTGTTGGCGCTGACGGGGTGGGCGGGGATCGGGGGCGACCCCGGGGGGGCTCCGGGGGGGGGCCCGGCCCGTGAACGAGGGGAACCCCCGGCTGAAGGGGTCCCCCGCCCCCTCCTGCACCTGCGGGGAGAGGTCAGACCCCAAAAACCCCCCAAAAACCTCTAAAAACCCCCCCGGGCCCCCCACACCCTCCTGCACCTGCGGGGAGAGGTCAGACCCCCCAAAACCCCCCAAGAAACCCCCCCCAAAACCCCCCGAGACCCCCAAACCTCTCCAAACCCCCCCTGAGACCCCCCAAACCACCCCCAAAAACCCCGAGACCCCCAAAACTCCCTCAAAAACCCCCAAGACCCCCTAACCTGCCCCAAAACTCCCCGAGACCCCCAAACCCCCCTCAAAAAAA
>NW_020911272.1:0-472 GCF_003984885.1 Neopelma chrysocephalum | reverse complement strand
GGTGTTTCTAGAGGGGGTCCCGGGTGTTTTTGGGGGTGTCCCCCCCCTCACCGCAGCAGCCTGGCGGCCGTGTTGGCGCTGACGGGGTGGGCGGGGATCGGGGGCGACCCCGGGGGGGCTCCGGGGGGGGGCCCGGCCCGTGAACGAGGGGAACCCCCGGCTGAAGGGGTCCCCCGCCCCCTCCTGCACCTGCGGGGAGAGGTCAGACCCCAAAAACCCCCCAAAAACCTCTAAAAACCCCCCCGGGCCCCCCACACCCTCCTGCACCTGCGGGGAGAGGTCAGACCCCCCAAAACCCCCCAAGAAACCCCCCCCAAAACCCCCCGAGACCCCCAAACCTCTCCAAACCCCCCCTGAGACCCCCCAAACCACCCCCAAAAACCCCGAGACCCCCAAAACTCCCTCAAAAACCCCCAAGACCCCCTAACCTGCCCCAAAACTCCCCGAGACCCCCAAACCCCCCTCAAAAAAA
>NW_020911271.1:605-765 GCF_003984885.1 Neopelma chrysocephalum | reverse complement strand
GGGGGTTTAGGGGGGCTCAGGAAGGTTTGGGGGACCTGGAGCGGGTCACCTTTAACGAGGTGTGTTGTATCTGTGGCGATGAGGGGGGAGTTTGGGGGTCCCCAAGAAGTTTAAGGGGTCACCAGGGGTTTTGGGAGGTCCCCAAGGGGTCCTGGGGGGG
>NW_020911271.1:0-505 GCF_003984885.1 Neopelma chrysocephalum | reverse complement strand
TCGATGCTGTACAACGGCTCCGACGCCATCCGGGACCTGGAGTGGGTGATCTTCGATGAAGTGCATTATGTCAACGATGATGAGGTTTGGGGGGCGCTTGGGGGGGTCTTGGGTGGGTTCTCCCGGGGTTTGGGGGGCCCTCGGGGAGGTTTGGAGGGTCCTGGTGGGGGTTTAGGGGGGCTCAGGAAGGTTTGGGGGACCTGGAGCGGGTCGCCTTTAACGAGGTGTGTTGTATCTGTGGCGATGAGGGGGGAGTGTGGGGGTCCCCGAGAAGTTTAAGGGGTCACCAGGGGGTTTGGGGGGTCCCCAGGGGGCCCGGGGGGGGAGTTTGGGGGTCCCCAAGAAGTTTAAGGGGTCACCAGGGGTTTTGGGAGGTCCCCAAGGGGTCTTGGGGGGGAGTTTGGAGGGTCCCATAGAGGTTCTGGGAGTTTTGGGACCCCCCTGACCCTCTCAGCACCAACGATGAGGGAGGACACGCTGATTGAGGAGAATCTTGGAGGGGGGG
>NW_020911270.1:540-1070 GCF_003984885.1 Neopelma chrysocephalum | reverse complement strand
GGGGGGAAAAAGGGGAAAAAATGGAGGGAAAAAGGGGAAAAAATGGGGAAATAATTGGGGAAAAAGGAGAAAAAGGGGAAAAATAGGAAAAATGGGAAAAAAGCAGAAAAGGGAAAAAAATGGGGGGAAAAAGGAGAAAAACGGGGAAAAAAGGAAAAAAATGGGGAAAAATGGAGAAAAAAGGGAAAAAAGGCGAAAAAACAAAAAAATGGGGAAAAAGAGGAGAAAAAGGGGAAAATGGGAAAAAAAGGTGAAAAATGGGGAAAAAGGGGAAAAAGGGGGGGAAAAAGGAAAAAATGGGAAAAAAACAACCAAAAAAGGGGGTGGAGTCACAAAAAAGGGGGTGGAGCAACCAAAAGGGGGTGGAGCTGTAAAAGGGGGCGGAGCTTCCCCAAAAGGGGGCGGGGACTTACCCCGGGTCCTTCTGAGGCGGCAGCGGGAGAAAAGGGGCAGAGGGGGGTTAAAGGACCCCCCAAAACCCACCTGGGAACCCCAAAATACACCTGGGAACCCCAAAATACACCTGGGAC
>NW_020911270.1:0-530 GCF_003984885.1 Neopelma chrysocephalum | reverse complement strand
GGGGGGAAAAAGGGGAAAAAATGGAGGGAAAAAGGGGAAAAAATGGGGAAATAATTGGGGAAAAAGGAGAAAAAGGGGAAAAATAGGAAAAATGGGAAAAAAGCAGAAAAGGGAAAAAAATGGGGGGAAAAAGGAGAAAAACGGGGAAAAAAGGAAAAAAATGGGGAAAAATGGAGAAAAAAGGGAAAAAAGGCGAAAAAACAAAAAAATGGGGAAAAAGAGGAGAAAAAGGGGAAAATGGGAAAAAAAGGTGAAAAATGGGGAAAAAGGGGAAAAAGGGGGGGAAAAAGGAAAAAATGGGAAAAAAACAACCAAAAAAGGGGGTGGAGTCACAAAAAAGGGGGTGGAGCAACCAAAAGGGGGTGGAGCTGTAAAAGGGGGCGGAGCTTCCCCAAAAGGGGGCGGGGACTTACCCCGGGTCCTTCTGAGGCGGCAGCGGGAGAAAAGGGGCAGAGGGGGGTTAAAGGACCCCCCAAAACCCACCTGGGAACCCCAAAATACACCTGGGAACCCCAAAATACACCTGGGAC
>NW_020911269.1:328-646 GCF_003984885.1 Neopelma chrysocephalum | reverse complement strand
GGGTGATTTTTAGGGTTCCTGGGGTGGTTTTTAGGGATCTTGGGTTGATTTTGGGGGGTCTTGGGGTTGTTTTGGGGGTTCCTGGGGTGGGTTTGGAGAGTTTTGGGGTCGATTTTGGGGTTCCTGGGGTTGTTTGGGAGAGTTTTGGGGGGTCTTGGGGTGGTTTTGGGGGGTCTTGGGGTCATTTTTGGGGTTCCTGGGGTGATTTTGGGGGTTCCTGGGGTGGGTTTGGGGAGTTTTGGGGTCGTTTTTGGGGTTCCTGGGGTTGTTTGGGAGGGTTTTGGGGAGTCTTTGGGTGATTTTTAGGGTTCCTGGGGT
>NW_020911269.1:0-318 GCF_003984885.1 Neopelma chrysocephalum | reverse complement strand
GGGTGATTTTTAGGGTTCCTGGGGTGGTTTTTAGGGATCTTGGGTTGATTTTGGGGGGTCTTGGGGTTGTTTTGGGGGTTCCTGGGGTGGGTTTGGAGAGTTTTGGGGTCGATTTTGGGGTTCCTGGGGTTGTTTGGGAGAGTTTTGGGGGGTCTTGGGGTGGTTTTGGGGGGTCTTGGGGTCATTTTTGGGGTTCCTGGGGTGATTTTGGGGGTTCCTGGGGTGGGTTTGGGGAGTTTTGGGGTCGTTTTTGGGGTTCCTGGGGTTGTTTGGGAGGGTTTTGGGGAGTCTTTGGGTGATTTTTAGGGTTCCTGGGGT
>NW_020911268.1:315-561 GCF_003984885.1 Neopelma chrysocephalum | reverse complement strand
CATTGAGGGGTCACACAGCACTCGTGGGGGGCCCCCAACCCCCCGGGCCCCCCCCCATTCCCACCGGTGACCCCCACCCCACTGAGGGGTCACACAGCACCCATGGATGCCCCCAGCCCTCCCCCTGCCCCCTCGTGCCTCCCCCCGCCCCATGGGTGCCCCCCAACACCCCTGGGTGCCCTGGGCCCCCCCAGTTGCCCCTCACATCCCCCCAGTCCCCTGGGTGCCCACCCAAGTTCCCCCCCC
>NW_020911268.1:0-215 GCF_003984885.1 Neopelma chrysocephalum | reverse complement strand
GGGGGGACACCCCGTTACTGGGGCTCCCCAAGAGCTCGGGAGGGGGGTCCCCCAAACCTTGCAAGAGCCCCTGATATCCCCCCAACACCCCGAGGGGGTCCCTAAGACCACAAGGGGCTCCCCCAACCCCCCTCAAAGAGCTGTGACGCCTCTCACCGGGGTCCCACCAGTCCAGGGGAAGCTCCTTGATCTCCCATGGGGTCCCCACTGCCCCA
>NW_020911267.1:897-1784 GCF_003984885.1 Neopelma chrysocephalum | reverse complement strand
GGGGGGTTTTGGGGGTCTCTCACCCCGGATTTATCCAGGAACAAGTGGCAGAATTCCAGGAATTGCTTCCGGCTCTCCTTGGGGTTCGTCCTCCTCAGCAGCTCCACGTGCAGGTAGCAAAGCTGGTTTTGGGGGGGGTTTGGGGGGTTTTGGGGGTCTCAGGGGGTGTTTTGGGGGGCTTGGTGACCCCAAAAAACACTCCCAGGACCCCTCAAAACCCACAGGACCCCAAAACCCCCCAAAACCCCCCAAAACTCCCCAAAAAAAACCCCCAAACTCCCCCAAAAACCTCCTTGGGGTTGGTCCTCTTCTGCATCTCCAAAGCTTTTGGGGGGATTTTTGGGGGGTTTTGGGGGTCTCAGGGGGTGTTTTGGGGGGTTGGTGACCCCAAAAAACACTCCCAGGACCCCCCAAAACCCACAGGACCCCAAAACCCCTCAAAAACACCCCAAAACCTCTCCAAAAACCTCCTCGGGGTTCGTCCTCCTCAGCAGCTCCAAGGGTTTGGTGGGGATTTTGGGGGGATTTGGGGGGATTTTGGGGGTTTTTGGGAGTCCTAGATGGGTTTGGGGGTCCCAGGTGTGATTTCAGGGTTTTTTGGGGTGATTTGGGGTGTTTTTGGGGTCTCACCAGGGGACAGGAGTCGAACTGCAGCACCACGTGCTGCACAAAGGCCAGCAGGGGGGATTCTGGGGGGGGGTGTTGGGGGGTTCCAGGTGGGATTTTGGGTGTTTTTGGAGGTCCCAGAGGGGATTTTGGGGTTCCCAGGTGTGATTTTGGGTTTTTTTGGGGTGATTTGGGGTGTTTTTGGGGTCTCACCAGGGGGCAGGAATCGAACTGCAGCACCACATGTTGTACAAAGGCCAGCAGGGGGGATTTTGGGGGGG
>NW_020911267.1:0-887 GCF_003984885.1 Neopelma chrysocephalum | reverse complement strand
GGGGGGTTTTGGGGGTCTCTCACCCCGGATTTATCCAGGAACAAGTGGCAGAATTCCAGGAATTGCTTCCGGCTCTCCTTGGGGTTCGTCCTCCTCAGCAGCTCCACGTGCAGGTAGCAAAGCTGGTTTTGGGGGGGGTTTGGGGGGTTTTGGGGGTCTCAGGGGGTGTTTTGGGGGGCTTGGTGACCCCAAAAAACACTCCCAGGACCCCTCAAAACCCACAGGACCCCAAAACCCCCCAAAACCCCCCAAAACTCCCCAAAAAAAACCCCCAAACTCCCCCAAAAACCTCCTTGGGGTTGGTCCTCTTCTGCATCTCCAAAGCTTTTGGGGGGATTTTTGGGGGGTTTTGGGGGTCTCAGGGGGTGTTTTGGGGGGTTGGTGACCCCAAAAAACACTCCCAGGACCCCCCAAAACCCACAGGACCCCAAAACCCCTCAAAAACACCCCAAAACCTCTCCAAAAACCTCCTCGGGGTTCGTCCTCCTCAGCAGCTCCAAGGGTTTGGTGGGGATTTTGGGGGGATTTGGGGGGATTTTGGGGGTTTTTGGGAGTCCTAGATGGGTTTGGGGGTCCCAGGTGTGATTTCAGGGTTTTTTGGGGTGATTTGGGGTGTTTTTGGGGTCTCACCAGGGGACAGGAGTCGAACTGCAGCACCACGTGCTGCACAAAGGCCAGCAGGGGGGATTCTGGGGGGGGGTGTTGGGGGGTTCCAGGTGGGATTTTGGGTGTTTTTGGAGGTCCCAGAGGGGATTTTGGGGTTCCCAGGTGTGATTTTGGGTTTTTTTGGGGTGATTTGGGGTGTTTTTGGGGTCTCACCAGGGGGCAGGAATCGAACTGCAGCACCACATGTTGTACAAAGGCCAGCAGGGGGGATTTTGGGGGGG
>NW_020911266.1:430-692 GCF_003984885.1 Neopelma chrysocephalum | reverse complement strand
CCCCCAAAACCGGCACCCCAAAAAACTGGCACAGCCGGACCCCCAAACATCCCCAAAACCGGCACCCCCAAACCCCAGACCTCAACCCTTGGGGTGATTTTTGGGGTGGAGGTGCCCGGGTACCACCCTTGGGGTGATTTTTGGGGTGGAATTAGCCGGGTACCACCCTTGGGGTGATTTTGGGGTGAAGGTGCCCGGGTACCACCCTTGGGGTGATTTTGGGGTGCAGGATCAGGGAGGTGGCCGGGTACCACCTTTGGGA
>NW_020911266.1:0-330 GCF_003984885.1 Neopelma chrysocephalum | reverse complement strand
TGGAGGTGCCCGGGTACCACCCTTGGGGTGATTTTTGGGGTGGAGGTACCCGGGTACCACCCTTGGGGTGATTTTTGGGGTGGAGGTGCCCGGGTACCACCCTTGGGGTGATTTTTGGGGTGGAATTAGCCGCGTACCACCCCTGGGGTGATTTTTGGGGTGGAGGTGCCCGGGTACCACCCTTGGGGTGATTTTTGGGGTGGAGGTGCCCAGGTACCACCGCTGGGGTGATTTTTGGGGTGGAGGTGCCCGGGTACCACCGCTGGGGTGATTTTTGGGGTGGAGGTGCCCAGGTACCACCCCTGGGTGATTTTTGGGATGCAATTAGCA
>NW_020911265.1:618-1196 GCF_003984885.1 Neopelma chrysocephalum | reverse complement strand
GACCCCAGTGTGACCCCAATCCCCAGTGACCTCCCAATCCCCCCAGTGCCCCCCAGACCTGGCATTGACGATGTAGGAGAGGTCGGGGGGCAGTGCCCCGTTGTTGGCAGCGCGGGCAGCCTCGGGGTTGGGGTAGGGCTTTGGGAAGTAGTCGGAGATCTTGCCCGGCCTCATGAACATCTCCCCGTTCTCGTCCGGCCCGTCCTGCACCTCCACCTGACCCGGGGGGGGGACACAGGGGACACGGGTCACACGGGACAGGGGACATCAGGGACAGCCTCCACCTGACCCAGGGGACAAAGGGGACAGGGGTCACATGGGACAGGGGACATTGGGGACAGCAGGGACAGCAGGGACAGCAGGGACAGCCTCCACCTGACCCGGAGGGGGACAGAGGGGACACGGGTCACACGGGACAGGGGACACCAGGGGACACCAGGGACAGCAGGGACACCAGGGACACCAGGGACAGCCTCCACCTGACCCGGGATGGGGACAGAGGGGACACAGGTCACATGGGACAGGGGACACCAGGGGACATTGGGGACAGCAGGGACAGCCTCCACCTGACCCAGGGG
>NW_020911265.1:0-608 GCF_003984885.1 Neopelma chrysocephalum | reverse complement strand
GGGACAGCAGGGACAGCCTCCACCTGACCCAGGGGACAAAGGGGACACGGGTGACACGGGACAGGGACACTGGGGACAGTGGGGTGGGGACACTGGGGACAGTGGGGTGGTGGCACTGGGGCACTGGGAATGGCAGGAGGGTGGCACTGGGGTAACTGGGAATGGCAGGAGGGTACTGGGGTTCTCTCACCTCCTCAGCCAGAGCCTTGGCCTCGGCCTCGGTGTGGGTGACCCCGATGAGGTTCCTGAAGGCCACGTACTCCAGGCTGTGACAGGCTGAGCACACCTGGCGGTACACCTGGAACCCACGGCGAACACTGCAGGGGATAGGGGGGGTCAGGGGGGGACAGGGACCCCAAAAACACCCCCCAAAACACCCCCTGGACACCTGGAACCCACGGCGAACACTGCGGGGACAGGGGGGGTCAGGGACCCCAAAAACACCCCCCAAAACACCCCTGTACACCTGGGACCCCCAAACCCCCCCCCGTACACCTGGAACCCCCAAAACACCCCCTGTACACCTGTAACCCCCGACAGACACTGGGGGGGATGGGGGGAGTCAGGGACCCCAAAAACACCCCCCAAAACACCCCTGTACACCTGGG
>NW_020911264.1:511-1039 GCF_003984885.1 Neopelma chrysocephalum | reverse complement strand
GCCCCAATGAACCCCAACAAACCCTAACGAGCCCCAGTGAACCCCAACGAGCCCCAATGAACCCCAAGGGAGCCCCAATTAGCCTCAATTACCCCAACGAGCCCCAATGAACCCCAAGGAGCCCCAGTGAACCCCAAGGAGCCCCAATTAGCCCTAATGAACCCCAAGGAGCCCCAATGAACCCCAAGGAGCCCTAATTAGTCCCAATGAACCCCAGTGAACCCCACGGAGCTCACGTCGATGGAGCAGCCGAGCAGGGAGCCGCGCTCCAGCGCCTTGAGGATGATGTTGAAGAGGTCGCCGGGCGGGCGCCGCAGGTCGAACCACTCGGTGACGCCCCCCGTGAAGTCCTCGAAGCCCTCGGAGGTGCTGCCGCCCGACAGCGCCTCGTAGCACCCGTTCACCCTGCGGGACCGGGGGGGCTTTGGGGGGTCCTTGGGGGTCCCAGGATGGGCCCCACTGCAGCACTTGCTCAGGTACCGGGTGAGGGTCCAACCCCCCACCCACCAGGTGAGACCCCTGGGGGGG
>NW_020911264.1:0-411 GCF_003984885.1 Neopelma chrysocephalum | reverse complement strand
AGCCCCAATGAACCCCAAGGAGCCCTAATTAGTCCCAATGAACCCCAGTGAACCCCACGGAGCTCACGTCGATGGAGCAGCCGAGCAGGGAGCCGCGCTCCAGCGCCTTGAGGATGATGTTGAAGAGGTCGCCGGGCGGGCGCCGCAGGTCGAACCACTCGGTGACGCCCCCCGTGAAGTCCTCGAAGCCCTCGGAGGTCCTGTGGCCCGCCCGGGGCTGGCACAGAGCCTACCAGGTGGGGGTCCGGGGGGGTCCCAGGGGAGATTCGGGGGGTCCCAGGATGGACCTGTTGCGGCTCCTCCTCAGGTGCCCTGCCCGGCTGTGGCCAGGGCCCACCAGGTGAGACCCTCAGGGGTCTTTGGGGGGTCCGGGAGGGTCCCAGGGGGGGGATTTGGGGGATCCCAGGGGGG
>NW_020911263.1:512-836 GCF_003984885.1 Neopelma chrysocephalum | reverse complement strand
GGACCCCCCGGGAACCCCAAATTCTCAGGGGGGGTGATGGGGGGATCCAGGGGTTGAGGGGCTCCGAATTTGGGGGGGACATTCAGATTTCTGGGGACCCTCCCCCAGGATTTGGGGGTCTCAGGGCTCTGGGGGGGGGTCTCAGGGGTGATGGGGACCCCACAATTTGGGGGGGACTCAGAAATGGGATCCCAGGACCCCCAAACCCCGGGAGGGAGATTCAGGGATTGGGGGGACCCCAAATCTGGGGGGACATTCATATTTTGGGGACCCCCCAGGATTTGGGGGTCTCAGGTCATTGGGGGGGGGGTCTCAGGGCTCTGG
>NW_020911263.1:0-412 GCF_003984885.1 Neopelma chrysocephalum | reverse complement strand
CATTGGGGGGGGGTCTCAGGGCTCTGGAGGGGGTCTCAGGGGTGATGGGGACCCCAAAATTTGGGGGGGACTCAGAGATGGAGGTCAGGACCCCCAAAACCCGGGGGAGGGGACACCTGGGTGTGGGGGGGACCCCAGAATTTGAGGAGTCCCGGGATTTGGGGGGACCCACCAGATTTGGGGGGGGGTCTCAGGGCTCTGAGGGGGGTCTCAGGGGTGATGGAGACCCCAAAATTTTGGGGGGGACTCAGAGATGGGACCCCAAACCCCCAAACCCTGGGAGGGAGATCCAGGGATTGGGGGGACCCCAAATCTGGGGGGACATTCGTATTTTGGGGACCCCCAGGATTTGGGGGGGCTCAGGGCTCTGGGGGGATCTCAGGGGTGATGGGGACCCCGGAATTTGGGGGGG
>NW_020911262.1:253-1292 GCF_003984885.1 Neopelma chrysocephalum | reverse complement strand
CACACATGGATTTAGGGCCATCCCAAACCCAACACCTGATTTGGGGCTATCCCAAACCCCACACACTGACTCAGCTCCATCCCAAACCCAACACCTGATTTGGGGCCATCCCAAACCCAACACTTGATTTAGGGCCATCCCAAACCCAACACCCTGATTTGGGGCCATCCCAAACCCAACATCCTGATTTGGGGCCATCCCAAACCCAACACCTGATTTAGGGCCATCCCAAACCCCACACCCTGATTCAGCTCCGAGTCAGGTGGGAGATCTTCCCTCCCAGGGCCCAGGGGGTGTTAAATTTGGGGTCAGAGCAGCCCCAAACCCCTCGGGTTTCTCTTCAGCCCTGTTTAGGAGTGACCGGTGGATCAACCAGGATCTTCTCTAGTCCTGATTTTGCCGTTAATACAAATAAACCCCCTTTTTTTTGGTGTCCACCACAGTCCCAACCAGACCAGGAGCCCCGGTGAGAACACGAGTTTCCTTTCCCCATCCCCAGGAATTCCCGGGCGGGATCAACGTGGCCTCGTTCCGACACATGAGCTCATCCCTGGGGCTGGGAGAAGGTGACGGAACCTCCATCCCCGGCCGCTTCCAGAGCCACTCCCAGCTTTTATCCCACAATTTGAGGGGGGAAAAAAGGAAAATAAATGAGATTTAGGCCCCTTGCTGCGGCTTTCCAGGGTCGTGGCAGCCTGGAGGAGGGAGCAGGGGAGGACAGAAGGAAACCACCCCAAAAACCCAACAGTTCGGTCACAGGCGCTCCCAAACGCTCACCCCGACCCCAAACTGGGCTGTTCTGGCCCCAAAGCCAGAGTGACCCAGTCAGAGCTGCTCCTCCAAACCCTCCAAACCCAGTGTGACCCAGCACAGCTCCTCCAAACCCTCCAAACCCAGTGTGACCCAGCCCAGAGCTGCTCCTCCAAACCCTCCAAACCCAGTGTGACCCAGGGCAGAGCTGCTCCTCCAAACCCTCCAAACCCAGAGTGACGAGCACAGAGCTGCTCCTCCAAACCCTCCAAACCCAGTGTGACCCAGC
>NW_020911262.1:0-153 GCF_003984885.1 Neopelma chrysocephalum | reverse complement strand
CCTCCAAACCCAGTGTGACCCAGTCAGAGCTGCTCCTCCAAACCCTCCAAACCCAGTGTGACCCAGCCCAGCTCCTCCAAACCCTCCAAACCCAGTGTGACCAGCACAGAGCTGCTCCTCCAAACCCTCCAAACCCAGTGTGACCCAGGGCAG
>NW_020911261.1:326-534 GCF_003984885.1 Neopelma chrysocephalum | reverse complement strand
GTGTCCAACACCAGGGGGGTCATGGGTGTCCCCCCATCCCAGTTTGGGTGTGGTGTCCCCCCATCCCATGGGTGTCCCCCCATCCCAGTTTGGGTGTGGTGTCCCCCCATCCCAGTTGGGTTGTGGTGTCCCCTCATCCCATGGGTGTCCCCCCATCCCAGTTTGGGTGTGGTGTCCCCCCATCCCAGTTTGGGTGTCCCCCCATCCC
>NW_020911261.1:0-226 GCF_003984885.1 Neopelma chrysocephalum | reverse complement strand
TGTGGTGTCCCCCCATCCCAGTTTGGGTGTCCCCCCATCCCTGTTTAGGGTGTGGTGTCCCCCCATCCCAGTTTGGGTGTGGTGTCCAGCACCAGGTGGGTCATGAATCCTCTCCCATCCCAGTTTGGGTGTGGTGTCCCCCCATCCCATGGGTATTCCCCCATCCCAGTTTGGGTGTGGTGTCCAACACCAGGGGGGTCATGGGTGTCCCCCCATCCCAGTTTGG
>NW_020911260.1:760-1052 GCF_003984885.1 Neopelma chrysocephalum | reverse complement strand
TTGGGGATTTATTGGGGATTTATTTGGGATTTATTGGTATTTATTGGGGATTTATTGATATTTATTGGGGATTTATTGGGGATTTATTGGGGTTTGGGGGGGATTTATTGGGATTTATTGGGGATTTATTGGGGATTTATTGGGGTTTGGGGGGGGTTTTATGGGGATTTGGGGGGATTTGGGGGGGTTATGGGGAGGTAATTTGAGATAATGGGGGGATTTGGGGGGGTTTAAAGGGAATTTATTGGGGATTTATTGGGGATTTATTGGTATTTATTTGGGCCTGGGGGGG
>NW_020911260.1:0-660 GCF_003984885.1 Neopelma chrysocephalum | reverse complement strand
GGGGGGTTTTGGGGCTGTTTCCGTGTGGGGTTTTTTTTCAGTTCTTTTTGGGATTTTTGACTGGTCTGGAGGTTTTTGAGGGGGGTTTTGGTCTTTTTTTTGTTTTGTTTTATTTTATTTTATTTTATTTTTATTTTTATTATTTTCGACTGGAAGGTTTTGAGGCTGTTTTTTGGTCTTTTTTATTCTTTTTTTTTTAATTTTATTTTTGCCTGTTTGGGGGTTTCGAGGTGGGGTTTGGGTTTCCTTTTTTGTTTTTTTTGGGCGGGATTTTTGTCTGTTTTGGGGGGTTTTGTGGCTGTTTTGGGGGCTGTTTTTTGATTTTTTTTTTTATTATTTTTGAGGCTGATTTTGGGAGTTTTGGAGAGAGTTTTTTTGACTGATTGGGTTTTTTCGGGGGCGGGTGGGTTTTTTTCATTTTCTTTTGATTTTTGACTGATTTGGGGGGTTTGGGGGCTGGTTTTTGGTCTTTTTTTTTCGGTTGTTTTTTGGCTGTTGTGGGTTTTTCTTGTTTTTTTTTAATGGGTTTTTTTGAGGCTGTTTTGGGGATTTTTGGGGCTGTTTTGGGGGATTTATTTGGTATTTTTTTATTATTTATTTTTGACTGGTTTGGTTTTTTTGGGGATTGGTTTTGGTCTTTTTTGGGGGGGTTTTAGGTGT
>NW_020911259.1:636-1236 GCF_003984885.1 Neopelma chrysocephalum | reverse complement strand
GGGGGGGGAAACAGGGGTCAGGGGTCACCAGGGACCACCAGAGACCAGCAGGGATCACCACAGAGTCACACAGAGCCCCCCAAAACCAACCACCCAACACCGCGCCCACGGCCGCCGTGTCCACACCACCTGGGGGGCAAAAATGGGGTCAGGGACCACCAGGGACCACCAGGGATCACCAGAGACCACCAGGGACCACCACAGAGTCATCCAGAGTCACACAGAGCCCCCTAAAAATAACCATCCATCCTTCACCCAAAACCGACCATCCATCCCCACCCAACACCGCGCCCACGGCCGCCGTGTCCACACCGCCTGGGGGGCAAAATGGGGTCAGGTTTTTGGGGTGTTTTTGGGGTGGTTTTGGAGTGTCTTTGGGATGGTTTTGGGGTGTATTTGGAATGTTTTCAGGGGTGTTTTTGGGGTCCCACCTTTGCCCCGTTTCTGCAGGTTTTTGGGGTGGTTTTGGGCTGTTTTTAGGGGTATTTTCCGGGTGTTTTTGGGGTCCCACCTGTGCCCCATTTCTGCAGGTTTTTGGGGTGTTTTTAGGGGTGTTTTCGGGGTGTTTTTGGGGTCCCACCTGTGCCCCGTTTCTGCAGG
>NW_020911259.1:0-536 GCF_003984885.1 Neopelma chrysocephalum | reverse complement strand
AACCATCCATCCCCACCCAACACCGCGCCCACGGCTGCCGTGTCCACTCCACCTGGGGGGAAAAATGGGTCAGAGACCCCCCCAAAACCAACCACCCAACACCACGCCCACGGCTGCTGTGTCCACCCCACCTGGGGGGAAAAATGGGGTCAGGGACCCCCCCAAAACCAACCATCCATCCCCACCCAACACCGCGCCCACGGCTGCCCGTGTCCACACCACCTGGGGGGAAAAATGGGGTCCGGTTTTTGGGGTGTTTTTGGGGTGGTTTTGGAGTGTCTTTGGGATGGCTTTGGGCTGTTTTTGGCATGTTTTCAGGGGTGTTTTCGGGGTGTTTTTGGGGTCCCACCTGTGCCCCGTTTCTGCAGGTTTTTGGGGTGTTTTTGGGGTGTTTTGGGGTCCCACCTGTGCCCCGTTTCTGCAGGTTTTTGGGGTGTTTTCGGGGTGTTTTTGGGGTGTTTTTAGGGTCGTTTCGGGGGTGTTTTTGGGGTCCCACCTGTGCCCCGTTTCTGCAGGTTTTTGGGGTGTTTTTGGGG
>NW_020911258.1:0-262 GCF_003984885.1 Neopelma chrysocephalum | reverse complement strand
GGTTGGATAATGGGAATAACGGGTTGGATAATGGGAATACTGGGAATGAGGGGGGGCTGGATAATGGGAATAATGGGGCAGTTGGATAATGGGAATACTGGGAACGGGGGGACTGGATAATGGGAATAATGGGAACGAGGGGGTTGGATAATGGGAATAATGGGGGGGTTGGATAATGGGAATACTGGGAATGAGGGAGGTTGGATAACGGGAATAAGGGGGGGTTGGAAAATGGGAATACTGGGAATTTGGGGTCTGGATA
>NW_020911257.1:462-754 GCF_003984885.1 Neopelma chrysocephalum | reverse complement strand
CCCTGGGGAGGGGACACGGGGCCAGGGAGCCCAGCCCCAAATCCCCCATCCCTGTTACCCTTTTATTCCCAAATCCCCCATCCCTGTCTCCCATCCCCAAATCCCCCCATCCCCGTGTCCCCCTGTATTCCCAAGTCTCCCATCCCCAAATCCCCCAAACCGTTTCCCCCATCCCCATATCCCCCTTTATCCCCAAATCCCCCTTTATCCCCCAATCCCTCCATCCCCAAGTCCCTCTTTATCCCCCAATCCCCCATCCCTGTTCCCCTTTATCCCGCAATCCCTCATCCCT
>NW_020911257.1:0-362 GCF_003984885.1 Neopelma chrysocephalum | reverse complement strand
CCCTGTTTCCCCTTTATCCCCAAATCCCCCATCCCTGTTTCCCCCATCCCTGTTTCCCTTTTTCCCGTGCTTTCTCCCCCCCCCCGCGGTTTTTGGGGGGGTGGTCCCCGGTGTTCCCACCTTGCCGGTGACGTGGATGCGGATCCCGTTGCACACCCGGCTCAGGATCGGGGGCTGGCTTTGGATAATCCGGGAAGCGGGAGCGGCCGAGCGGGATGTCAGGTCCAGCCAGGGCGGGGGGATTTGGGGATAAAGGGGAAACAGGGAAAGGGGATTGGGGGATAAAGGGGGATATGGGGATTCAGGGATAAAGGGGAACAGGGAGGGGGGATTGGGGGATAAAGAGGGACACGGGGATGGGG
>NW_020911256.1:416-822 GCF_003984885.1 Neopelma chrysocephalum | reverse complement strand
ACCAGTATGGACCAGTATAAACCAGTATGGACCCGTATAAACCAGTATGGACCCGTATAAACTAGTATGGATCAGTATAAACCAGTATGGACCAGTAGAAACCAGTACGGAGAACTACAAGCCACTAGGACCCGTATAAACCAGCATGGACCAGTATGGACCAATATAAACCAGTATGGACCAGTAACATCCCCCCAGACACCGGCTGGGCGGGCGTCGCCTGCGGGGACCAGTAAGAACCAGTATGGACCAGTACCACCCCCATTACACCCCCCAAGCACTATCCCAGTGCCCCCCAGTCCCTCCCAGTTTATCCCAGTCCCCCACCCAACTCCTCCCAGTCCCTCCCAGTACCCCCCAATCCACCCCAGTTCCCTCCCCAGTGCTCTCCCAGTTCCCTCCCAGT
>NW_020911256.1:0-406 GCF_003984885.1 Neopelma chrysocephalum | reverse complement strand
ACCAGTATGGACCAGTATAAACCAGTATGGACCCGTATAAACCAGTATGGACCCGTATAAACTAGTATGGATCAGTATAAACCAGTATGGACCAGTAGAAACCAGTACGGAGAACTACAAGCCACTAGGACCCGTATAAACCAGCATGGACCAGTATGGACCAATATAAACCAGTATGGACCAGTAACATCCCCCCAGACACCGGCTGGGCGGGCGTCGCCTGCGGGGACCAGTAAGAACCAGTATGGACCAGTACCACCCCCATTACACCCCCCAAGCACTATCCCAGTGCCCCCCAGTCCCTCCCAGTTTATCCCAGTCCCCCACCCAACTCCTCCCAGTCCCTCCCAGTACCCCCCAATCCACCCCAGTTCCCTCCCCAGTGCTCTCCCAGTTCCCTCCCAGT
>NW_020911255.1:418-826 GCF_003984885.1 Neopelma chrysocephalum | reverse complement strand
GTGTCCCCTCCATGGTCCCACTCCTGTCACTCCCATGTCCCCATGTCCCTTCCCATGTCCCCAAGTCCCCTTCACGTCCCCACGGTGTCACCCCCTGTGTCCCCTCTGTGTCCCCATTGTCCCCGTGTCCCCTCCGTGTTCCCACGGTGTCACCCCCATGTCCCCATGTCCCCTTCACGTCCCCACGGTGTCACCCCCAGTGTCCCCTCCGTGTCCCCAGTGTCCCCATGTCCCCTCCATGGCCCCACTCCTGTCACCCCCATGTCCCCAGTGTCCCCTCCGTGTCCCCACGGTGTCACCCCCAGTGTCCCCTCCATGTCCCCAGTGTCCCCGTGTCCCTTCCATGTTCCCACCCATGTCACCCCCATGTCCCCAGTGTCCCCGTGTCCCTTCCATGTCCCCACCCCT
>NW_020911255.1:0-408 GCF_003984885.1 Neopelma chrysocephalum | reverse complement strand
GTGTCCCCTCCATGGTCCCACTCCTGTCACTCCCATGTCCCCATGTCCCTTCCCATGTCCCCAAGTCCCCTTCACGTCCCCACGGTGTCACCCCCTGTGTCCCCTCTGTGTCCCCATTGTCCCCGTGTCCCCTCCGTGTTCCCACGGTGTCACCCCCATGTCCCCATGTCCCCTTCACGTCCCCACGGTGTCACCCCCAGTGTCCCCTCCGTGTCCCCAGTGTCCCCATGTCCCCTCCATGGCCCCACTCCTGTCACCCCCATGTCCCCAGTGTCCCCTCCGTGTCCCCACGGTGTCACCCCCAGTGTCCCCTCCATGTCCCCAGTGTCCCCGTGTCCCTTCCATGTTCCCACCCATGTCACCCCCATGTCCCCAGTGTCCCCGTGTCCCTTCCATGTCCCCACCCCT
>NW_020911254.1:399-1026 GCF_003984885.1 Neopelma chrysocephalum | reverse complement strand
CCTGTATCTGTGGGTCTCCCCCAGACTCCAGGGTGTCCCCCCCAAATGCCGGGGTCTTCCCTGGACCCCCGGCTCCCCCAAATGCCCGGGGTACCCCCGGATCCGGGGTCGTCCCCCCCAAACTCCAGAGTCCCCTCCCCAATGCTGGGACCCCCCAGACCCGCGGCTCCCCCCGTGCTGAGGGTCCCCATCGGGGTCCCCTCAAACGCTGGGGGTCCCTCCTGAACTCCCGAGTCCCCCCAAATCCAAGGCTCCCCCCCGGACCTCGGGCTCCCCCCGTGCTGAGGGTCCCCCCCCGGGGCTCCGGGTCCCCCCAAACTCCCCCCACACCCCCCGGTTTCCCCGCTCACCCCCCGTTTCTCTCTCTCTCCCCCCCCCAGCGGGCACCACCTACATCTTCGGCAAGGGGGGGGCCCTGATCACCTACACGTGGCCCCCCAATGACCGGCCGAGCACCCGGGCGGATCGGCTGGCGCTGGGCTTCAGCACCCGCCAGAGAGACGCGGTGCTGCTGCGGGTGGAGAGCGCGGCCGGGCTCGGGGACTTCCTGCAGCTCCACATCGTAAGGGGGGCTGCCTTTGGGGGTCCTGGGGGGTCCTGAGGGTGCAGGGGGGCTCTGGGGGTGCT
>NW_020911254.1:0-299 GCF_003984885.1 Neopelma chrysocephalum | reverse complement strand
GGCCGGGCTGGGAGACTTCCTGCAGCTCCACATCATAAGGGGGGGCTGGGTTTGGGGGTCCTGGGGGGTGCTTGGGGGGTCCTGGGGGTGCAGGGTGGCTCTGGGGGTGCTGCTGTGGCTGGAGAGCATGGCCAGGCCAGGCAGATCCTGCAGCTCCACAGCGTAAGGGGGGGCTGGGTTTGGGGGGTCTGGGGGGTCCTGGGGGGGCTCTGGGGGTGCTGCTGCAGGTGGAGAGCACGGCCAGGCTGGGCGGATCCTGCAGCTCCACGTCGTAAGGGGGGGGATAAATTAGGGGTGCA
>NW_020911253.1:778-1560 GCF_003984885.1 Neopelma chrysocephalum | reverse complement strand
TCCCACATTTTTCCCCACGTTTTTTTCCCTGAATCTCCCGAATTCCCAAAAAATCCCCTGAAATTCCTCCGGTTCCTCCCAAATTTCCCCCCCCAATCCCGGGAATTCCTCCAAATTCCCCCAAATTTCCTCCAAATTCCCCAAAACTCCCCCAGATTCCCTCGTTTTTCCCCAAAATTCCCCAGATTTGCCCCCGGAATTCCTGAAATTCCCCCAAAATTCCCCCAAATTCCACTGAAATTCCTCCCCTTTGCTCCCAAATTCTCCCCATTTCCCCAAATTCCCTCTGATTTCCCCAAATTTCACCATAATTTCCCCCAAAATTCCCCCAAATCCCCTAAATTCCCTCATTTTTTCCCCCAAATTCCTCAATTTCCCACAAATTCCCCCATTTTCCCCCCCATTTTTCCCCAAATTCCCTCAAAATCCCCCCAAATTCTCTCAAATCTCCCCCAATTTCCCCAAATTGCCCCCAAATTCCTCTTTTTTCCTCCCAAATCCCCAAAATTCTCTCCCATTTCCCAAATTCCCCCCAATTTCCTTGGATTTTCCCCAAATTCCCACGATTTCCTCCCTCATTTCCCCCAAATTTCCCCCAAAAATGCCCCCGAATTCCCGATATTTTGGTCCCAAATCCCCAAATTCCCCAAAATTTCCCCCCTTTCCCCAAATTCCCCCCAAAATTCCCCCAAATTCCCTCCAAATCCCCCAAAATGCCCCGAAATCTCCTGAAATTCCCCCAATTTTCCCCAAATCCCCTCAAATCTCCCTCATTTCCCCCC
>NW_020911253.1:0-678 GCF_003984885.1 Neopelma chrysocephalum | reverse complement strand
CCAAAACCCCTTTTTTTCCCCCTTTTCCTCCTCCCTTTCCCCCCCCTCCCTTTTTTCCTCCTCTGGATCCTCCTCGGAACCCCCGGATTTGCCGTTGTCCTAAATCCCGGCTTTTCTCCCCAAATCCTTTTTCAGTTTTAATCCCCTGTAAAAAACAGGGATTTTTGAGGGCAAAACACGGGATTTCGGGGCCGTTGGCACCCAAAAATCGCCGTTTCGGGGGATTTTCCGGGAATTTGGGATAATCCAGACCCATCCCGACCCCCCCCAGGGGGTTGGAAAACCGGAATTCCGGGGGCAAGTCCCTGGAATTGGGGAAAATCCATCGGAATTGGGGAAAATCCTCCAAAATTGGGGCGAATCCGTCGGGATTTGGGAAAATCCCCCCAAAATTGAGGCGAATCCTCCGGGATTTGGGAAAATCCCCCCAAAATTGGGGCAAATCCACCAGGATTTGGGAAAATCCCTGAAAATTGGAGCGAATCCTCCGGGATTTGGGAAAATCCCCCCAAAATTGGGGCGAATCCATCAGGATTTCAGGAAAATCCCCCGAAAATTGGGGCGAATCCTTCGGAATTTGGGAAAATCCCCCAAAATTGGGGTGAATCTGTTGGAATTCGGGAAAATCCCCCCAAAATTGGGGCGAATCCATCAGGATTTGGGAAAATCCCCCCCCCC
>NW_020911252.1:393-792 GCF_003984885.1 Neopelma chrysocephalum | reverse complement strand
GAAGCAACGGGGTTTTCCCCAGATCCCAGTTTTCCAGGAGGGAAAATCATTGGAAAACCTCCCCCTGGAACTGCCGTGGGCTGGGAAAGGCGCTGCCCCGGGAATGGGAATTCTGGGAGGGTTTCCCAGTGGGATTAGGAAGCGTTAATGAGGGTTGGGATAAACCGGACCCTGGGATGGGTTTATTTGGGCGGGATTTGGGCAAAATTAGTCCCGGATTAAGGAAGGGCCGTTTGAAAAATCCCGGGAAATCCTGACGTGGAACCTGAGAAGCCCCTTCCCACATTTTGGGAAAAAGGGAAAATGAGGAGGCAGCGGCGGCAAATTCCCCCCCCAAAAAAAACCCCCAAAATTCCCCCCAAAAAACCCCAAAATCCTCAAAAGAAAAAATCCCCCCCC
>NW_020911252.1:0-293 GCF_003984885.1 Neopelma chrysocephalum | reverse complement strand
CCCCCAAAAATCCCAAAATTAAAAAAAAAAACAAAATCCTCAAAAAAATCCCCAAATCCTCAAAAAAATCCCCAAATCCTCAAAAAACCCCCAAATTCCTCAAAAAAAACCCCCAACAACAAAATCCCGAAAAAAATCCAAAATCCACCCCAAAAAAAACCCTAAACCCAAAAAACCCCCCCCCCAAAATCCCCAAATAAACCCCAACCCGAGGATTTTTGTGCCCCAAAAAAAGCCGGGAATGTGTCTCCGTGTGAATTCCAGCGGCGGCTCCGGCTCTGGAGGGGTTAAAC
>NW_020911251.1:531-1593 GCF_003984885.1 Neopelma chrysocephalum | reverse complement strand
CCCTGTCCCCATCCCAGGGTGTCCCTGTCCCAGGGTGTCCCTGTCCCCATCCCAGTGTCCCTGTCCCCATCCCAAGGTGTCCCTGTGCCCATCCCAGGGTGTCCCTGTCCCCATCCCAGGGTGTCCCTGTCCCAGGGTGTCCCTGTGCCCATCCCAGTGTCCCTGTCCCCATCCCAAGGTGTCCTTGTGCCCATCCCAGGGTGTCCCTGTGCCCATCCCAGGGTGTCCCTGTCCCTGTGCCCATCCCAGGGTGTCCCTGTCCCTGTCCCAGGGTGTCCCTGTCCCCATCCCAAAGTGTCCCTGTGCCCATCCCAGGGTGTCCCTGTGCCCATCCCAAGGTGTCCCTGTCCCAGGGTGTCCCTGTCCCAGGGTGTCCCTGTCCCTGTGCCCATCCCAGGGTGTCCCTGTCCCAGGGTGTCCCTGTGCCCATCCCAGGGTGTCCCTGTCCCAGGGTGTCCCTGTGCCCATCTCAGTGTCCCTGTCCCCATCCCAGAGTGTCCCTGTGCCCATCCCAGGGTGTCCCTGTCCCAGGGTGTCCCTGTCCCTGTGCCCATCCCAGGGTGTCCCTGTCTCTGTCCCAGGGGTCACCCAGCCCTGTCCCTGTCCCTGTCCCTGTCCCTGTCCCCAGCAGTGTCCCCGTGTCCCCTCAGGTCCCTGTGATCGCTCTGGTGGGGAACGACGCGGGTTGGACCCAGATCAGCCGCGAGCAGGTGGCAATGCTGGGCAGCAACGTGGGCTGTGCCCTGGCACACTCGGGTGAGAATGGCACCTCTGCCACCCCCTGTCCCCTCTGTCACCCCCATCCCCTCTGCCACCCCCCTGTCACCTCTGTCACCTCCTGTCCCCTGTGCCACCCCCCTGTCCCCTCTGTCACCCCCCTGTGCCACCCCCCCGGGCAGCAACATGGGCTGTGCCCTGGCACACTCGGGTGAGAATGGCACCTGTGCCACCCCCTGTCCCCTCTGTCACCCCCCTGTCCCCTGTGCCACCCCCTGTGCCCTCTGTCACCCCCTGCTGCTGGGCAGCAACGTGGGCTGTGCCCTGGCACACTCGGGTGAGAAT
>NW_020911251.1:0-431 GCF_003984885.1 Neopelma chrysocephalum | reverse complement strand
CCCCCCTGTCCCCTGTGCCACTCCCCTGTGCCCTCTGTCACCCCCCTGTCCCCTCTGTCACCCCCCTGGGCAGCAACGTGGGCTGTGCCCTGGCACACTCAGGTGAGAATGGCACCTCTGTCACCCCCCTGTCCCCTCTGTCACCTTTGGGGCCACCAACCCATGTCTGGTGTCCCCATATCACCCCTGGTATCCCTGTGTCCCCCCTGGTGTCCCCTTGTCACCCTTGGGGCCACCCCCATGAGGTGACACCGTGTCCCCCCCGTGTCCCCCCCTGTGTCCCTGTGTCACCCCTGGGGCCACCAACCCATGTCTGGTGTCCCTGACCCAGAGGTGACACCGTGTCCCCCCCGTGTCCCCCTGTCACCCCTGTCCCCCTCCCTGGTGTCCCTGTGTCACCTTTGGGACCACCAACCCCTCCCTGGTGTCCC
>NW_020911250.1:434-737 GCF_003984885.1 Neopelma chrysocephalum | reverse complement strand
AGCACCCAAAATCTAGGCACTTCACTATCTCAGCACCCTGGCACCCCAGCACCCAAAATCTGGGCACCTCAGTGTCCCAACACCCCAGCACCCAAAATCTGGGCACTTCACTATCTCAGCACTCTGGCACCCCGGTACCCAAAATCTGGGCACCCCAATGTCCCAACACCCTGGCACCCCAGCACCCAAAATCTGGACACCCCAGCACCCAAAATCTGGGCACATCAGTGTCCCAACATCCCAGTACCCAAAATCTGGGCACCCCTCTACCCTAGCACCCTGGCACCCCAGCACCCAAAATCT
>NW_020911250.1:0-334 GCF_003984885.1 Neopelma chrysocephalum | reverse complement strand
GGGCACCCCTCTACCCTAGCACCCTGGCACCCCAGCACCCAAAATCTAGGCACATCAGTGTCCCAACATCCCAGTACCCAAAATCTGGGCACTCCAGTACCCAAAATCTAGGCACTTCACTATCTCAGCACCCTGGTACCCAAAATCTGGGCACCCCAGTGTCCCAACACCCCAGCACCCAAAATCTGGGCACCCCAGTGCCCCAGCACCCTGGCACCCCAATGTCCTGGCACCCCGTTGCCCCCCAGTCTCAAGGCATCAACACCCCAGTACCCATCATCTTGGCACCCCTCTGTCCCAGCACCCCAGTACCTCAGTGTCCTGGCACCCCAGC
>NW_020911249.1:687-1254 GCF_003984885.1 Neopelma chrysocephalum | reverse complement strand
CCCCCCCCTCACCTCCGTGGCCCCCCCAGAGGCCCCTGATGACCCCCCAGATCCAGCGGATCACGTTCGCCAGGCACTGCAGACCCCCACACATCCCTGGGGACATGGGGGGACATTGGGGGGACATTGGGGACATTGGGAGACATTGGGGACATTGGGGACATTGGGGACATTGGGGACAGTGCCAGGGGGTGACCATGGGAGGGGGCACAACCCCCACCCCGTCCGAGCCCCCCCGGCCCTGTCCTGTCCCGCCCCCGGGTCCTGGTGACACCCCCCGTGTCACCCCCAGCGCTGTGCCCGTGTCCCCTCATCGCGGTGTCCCCACGTCCTGTCCCTCTGTCCCTTCAGTCCGATGTCCCCGTCCTGTCCCTGTCCCCAATGTCCCTGTCCCTGTGTCCCCTCAGCCCCGTGTCCCCATCCTGCCCCCATCCCCACATCCTGTCCCTCTGTCCCCTCAGCCCGGTGTCCCCGTCCTGTCCCTGTCCCGACCCCGTCCCTGCCCCTGTTGCCATCCCATCCCTGTCCCCATCCTGTCCCTGTCCCCCTCCCCACATCCTGTCCCCG
>NW_020911249.1:0-587 GCF_003984885.1 Neopelma chrysocephalum | reverse complement strand
ATTGGGGACATTGGGGACATGGGGGGACATTGGGGACATTGGGGACAGTGCCAGGGGGTGACCATGGGAGGGGGCACAACCCCCACCCCGTCCGGGCCCCCCTGGCCCTGTCCCGTCCCGTCCCCGGGTCCTGGTGACACCCCCCGTGTCACCCCCAGCGCTGTGCCCGTGTCCCCTCATCGCGGTGTCCCCAACCTGTCCCTGTCCCTCTGTCCCCTCACCGTGGTGTCCCCACGTCCTGTCCCTCTGTCCCTTCAGTCCGATGTCCCTGTCCTGTCCCTGTCCCCATCCTGTCCCTGTCCCCAATGTCCCTGTCCCTCTGTCCCTTCAGTCTGATGTCCCCGTCCTGTCCCTGTCCCCAATGTCCCTGTCCCTGTGTCCCCTCAGCCCCGTGTCCCCATCCTGTCCCCATCCCCACATCCTGTCCCTCTGTTCCCTCAGCCCGGTGTCCCCGTCCTGTCCCTGTCCCGACCCCGTCCCTGCCCCTGTTGCCATCCCATCCCTGTCCCCATCCTGTCCCTGTCCCCCTCCCCACATCCTGTCCCCGTGTCCCCTCATCACAGTGTCCCCAACCTGTCCCCATCCCC
>NW_020911248.1:679-1436 GCF_003984885.1 Neopelma chrysocephalum | reverse complement strand
TTTGGGACCCCCCGAACCCCCCCAGGACCCCCGGGAGGGCCTCGGCCGCCACCGCGCTCGCCTCGGGCTGGAAACCAGTATGGACCAGTATAAACCAGTACAAACCAGTATGGACCAGTACAAACCAGTATGGACCAGTATAAACCAGTATGGACCAGTATAAACTAGTATAAATCAGTATGGACCAGTACGGACCAGTATGGACCAGTATGAACCAGTATGGGCCAGTATGGACCAGTATAAAGCATTATGCACCAGTATGGACCAGTATAAACCAGTATGCACCACTATAAATCAGTATAAACCAATATAAACTGGTACGGACCAGCACGAACCAGTATGAACCAGTATAAAGCACTATGAACCAGTATGAACCAGTATGAATTAGTATAAACCAGTCTGGACCAGTATAAACCAGTATGGACCAGTATAAACCAGTATGGACCAGTCAAGCTTCCAACCCCCCTTCTGGCACTCCCAGTCCGTCCCAGTCCCTCCCAGTCCCCTCCCAGTCCCTCCCAGTCCCTCCCAGTCCCTCCCAGTCTCCTCCCAGTCCCTCCCAATCCCCTCCCAGTCCCTCCCAGTCCCTCCCAGTCTCTCCCAGTCCCTCCCAATCCCCTCCCAATCCCCTCCCAGTCCCTCCCAGTCCCCTCCCAGTCCCTCCCAGTTCATCCCAGTCCCTCCCAGTCCCTCCCAGTCCCTCCCAGTCTCCTCCCAGTCCCTCCCAGTCCCTCCCAGTCTCCTCCCAGTCCCTCCC
>NW_020911248.1:0-579 GCF_003984885.1 Neopelma chrysocephalum | reverse complement strand
CCCTCCCAGTCCCTCCCAGTCCCTCCCAGTCCCCCCCAGTACCTGTAGCTCCTCCCCCAGGCTCCTCAGGGCCGAGGCCGCCGCCCCCCTCACGGCGGGTTCGGGGTCTCCCAGCCCTGCCCGCAGGGCCCCCAGCACCAGCCCCAGGTACCTGCCGGGCAACAGGCCCCGCCCACCGCGTCAGGCCCCGCCCACTGAGAGGGTAAACCACGCCCACAGCCATTAAACCCCGCCCACAGCTGTTAAACCCCGACCATTGCCGTTAAACTCCGCCCACTGTCCTTAAACCCCGCCCACTGCCCTTAAACCCCACCCACTGCTCTTAAACCCCGCCCACTCCCCTTAAACCCCACCTATTTCCCTTTAAGCTCCTCCCATTTCCTTTAAACCCCACCCACAGCCCTTAAACCCCTCCCACAACTGTTAAACCCACCCACTTCCCTTAAACCCCGCCCACTTCCCTTAAACCCCACCCACTGCCCTCAAACTCCACCCACCACCCTCAAGCCCCTCCCATTTCCTTTAAATCCCACCCCCCTCCCCTTAAACTCCACCCTCTCCCCTTAAACCCCTCCCACC
>NW_020911247.1:495-1105 GCF_003984885.1 Neopelma chrysocephalum | reverse complement strand
CCCCCTGTCTCACCTGTCCCTCACCTGTCACACCTGTCCCAACTGTCTCACCTGTCCCAAGTGTCACACCTGTTCCTTTCTGTCACCTGTCCCTCACCTGTCTCACCTGTCCCACCTGTCTCACCTGTCCTTCTCTGTCACACCTGCGCCTCCTGTCACACCTGTCCCTCCTGTCACACCTGTCCCTCATGTGTCTCACTTGTCTCTCCCTGTCCCAACTGTCCCTCCCTGTCTCACCTGTTCTTCCTCTCACATCTGTCCCACCTGTCTCACCTGTTCCTCCTGTCCCACCTGTTCCTCCCTGTCTCACCTGCCCCCCCGTCTCACCTGTCCCACCTGTCCCTCCCTGTCACAGCTGTCCCTCACCTGTCCCAACTGCCACACCTGTCCCTCCCTGTCACACCTGTCACACCTGTCCCAACTGTCATACCTGTCCCTCCTTTCAGACCTGTCCCTCACCTGTCCCAACTGTCACACCTGTCCCTCACCTGTCTCACTTGTCACACCTGTCTCTCCTGTCACATCTGTCCCACCTGTCCCTCCCTGTCTCACCTGTCCCTCCCTGTCTCACCTGTCTCTCCCTGTCTCACCTGTCTCACCTGTTCCTCCC
>NW_020911247.1:0-395 GCF_003984885.1 Neopelma chrysocephalum | reverse complement strand
TCACCTGTCTCACCTGTCCTTCCTGTCACACCTGTTCCCCCTGTCACACCTGTCCCTCCTGTCTCACCTGTCCCTCCCTGTCACACCTGTCCCTTCCCTGTCTCATCTGTCCCTCCCTTTCTCTCACCTGTCTCAACTGTCTCACCTGTCCCAACTGTCTCACCTGTCCCTCACTTATCTCACCTGTCCCTCCTGTCTCCCCTGTCCCTCCCTGTCACACCTGTCCCTCACCTGTCTCATCTGTCCCTCCCTGTTTCACCTGTTCCTCCTGTCTCTCCCTTTCTCTCACCTGTCCCTCCTGTCTCACCTGTCCCTCATCTGTCTTACTTGTCCTTCACTGTCTCACTTGTCTCCCCATCTCACCTGTCCCTCTTGTCACACCTGTCCCTCCTGTC
>NW_020911246.1:477-728 GCF_003984885.1 Neopelma chrysocephalum | reverse complement strand
CCTGGGACACACCTGGGCACACCTGGGGGGCACCTGGGACACACCTGGATACACCTGGGGACACCTGGGCACACCTGGGACACACCTGGGAGGCATTTTGGGTGAATTTGGGGGTGATTTTGGGGTGGTTTTGGGCTAATTTGAGGGTTTTTGGGGGGGGTTGGGGGTCCCAGTTTTTGGGGGTTTTTGGGGGATTTTTGGGGGTTTTTGGGGCTGATTTTGGTGTCCCTGTTTTGGGATTTTTTGGGGTG
>NW_020911246.1:0-377 GCF_003984885.1 Neopelma chrysocephalum | reverse complement strand
TTTTTGGGGCTGATTTTGGTGTCCCTGTTTTGGGATTTTTTGGGGTGATTTTGGGGCTTTTGGGCTGATTTTGGTGTCCCTGTTTTGGGATTTTTTGGGGTATTTTGGGGGGTTTTTTGAGGTGATTTTGGGGGTTTTGGGGGTGATTTTTGGGTCTTTATTTTGGGATTTTTTTTGGAGGCTTTTTGGGGTGATTTTGGGGTTTTTTAGGGTGATTTTGGGGGTTTTCTGGGGGATGATTTTGGTGTCCCTGTTTTGGGATTTTTTTGAAGGGTTTTAAAGTGATTTTGGGGGGTTTTGGGGTCCCTGTTCTTGAGGTGATTTTGAGGTTTTTTGGGGTTGATTTGGGTTTTTTTGGGATGATTTTGGGATTTTTT
>NW_020911245.1:383-662 GCF_003984885.1 Neopelma chrysocephalum | reverse complement strand
CGCGTGGTGAATAATCCTCGTCCCGACGCCTCTTTTGGGTGGAAAAACGGCGATTTTGGGTTCCTGAGGAAATTCCTCTCCCTTTACTCCTTCCCCCCTTCCCCCCTCCCCTCCGCCCCCACAATGGCCAATTTTGGGCAAAAATTGCCCGGAAAAAAGGGGACTTTTTTCCAGCATTTTTTCGGGAGGGTGGATTTTGGGGAGTCTATGGGGGTGGGGGGTCCATGGGGGTGTTGAGGGATCTATGGGGGCATTGGGGGTCTATGAGGGGTCTTTTGG
>NW_020911245.1:0-283 GCF_003984885.1 Neopelma chrysocephalum | reverse complement strand
CACCCCGCAGGAAGGGGCCCCGGTGACATCGGGGTGACATCGGGGTGACATGGTGGCAGCTGCGGTAACACCGCGGGCAGGGGGAGGAAACCCGGGGGGGTCCGGACGTCTGTGACCCCCCCCACCGGGGTCAGGCAGTTTGGGGTGGTCGGGGGGGGGCTGTCCCAGTGTCCCATAGAGACCCCCAGTATCCGATAGACCCCCAAACCCCCATAGATCCCCTATAGACCCCCATAAACCCCCCCAACACCCCCATAGACCCCCAACCCCCCAAAAGACCCCT
>NW_020911244.1:752-1248 GCF_003984885.1 Neopelma chrysocephalum | reverse complement strand
CCACAGGTGGGACAGGTGAGACAGGTGAGACATAGACCCCTGAACCCTCCATCCCCACCTGGGACATCACCTGCCACAGGTGGCACAGGTGAGACACAGACCTTCCATCCCCACCTGGATCACCCGGGACATCACCTGCCACAGGTGGGACAGGTGAGACACAGACCCCAAACCCTCCAGCACCACCTGGGACATCACCTGGCACAGGTGAGACAGGTGAGACACAGACCCCAAACCATCCATCCCCACCTGGATCACCCGGTACATCACCTGGCACAGGTGGGACAGGTGAGACACAGACCCCAAACCCTCCAGCACCACCCAGGACATCACCTGGCACAGGTGGGACAGGTGAGACACAGACTCCCCAGGTGTCCATCACCACCTGGGACATCACCTGGACATCACCTGGCACAGGTGTGCCCAGCTGTGCCATACCTGTGTCTCTACCCATGGTGCTCCTCCAGGTGTGTCCCAGGTGTGCCCAGGTGCTCTC
>NW_020911244.1:0-652 GCF_003984885.1 Neopelma chrysocephalum | reverse complement strand
CCCCCCCAGGTGCCCCCAGGTGTGCCCAGGAGCCCCCAGGTGCGCCCAGGTACCATTACCTGTGTCCCCTCCCTCAATGCCCCCCAGGTGTGCCAGGTGCACTCACCTGTGTCCCTCCACACCTGATGCCCCTCAGGTGCCCCCAGGTGTGCTGTACCTGTGTCCCTCCTCCCTCAGTGCCCCCTCAGTGTTCTCAGATGCTTCAGCTGTACCCAGGTACCTCCCACGTGTGCCCAGGTGCCCCCAGCTGTGCCCAAGTACCTCCCAGGTGCCTCCAGGTGCGCTCACCTGCGTGCCCCCTCCCTCGGTGCCCCCCCAGGTGCCCCCAGGTACCTCCCAGCTGCCCCTAGCTGTGCCCAGGTGTGCCCAGGTGCACCCAGATGCTCTCCCCTGTGTCCCTCCACCCCCAGGTGCCCCTAGGTGTGTCTAGCTGTGCCCAGGTGTGCCCAGGTACCTCCCAGGTGCCCCCAGCTGTGCCCAGGTGCGTTCACCAGTGTCCCCCACCACCGATGCCTCCCAGTTGTGCCCAGGTACCTCCCAGGTGCCTCAGGTGTGCCCAGGTGCCCCCAGCTGTACCCAGGTACCTCCCAAGTATGCCCAGGTACCCCAGGTACCCCAGCTGTGCCCAGGTGCCCCCGGTGCCCCCCCAGGT
>NW_020911243.1:405-587 GCF_003984885.1 Neopelma chrysocephalum | reverse complement strand
TTTCCCGGCGCTCCCGCCCCGTCGGGCCCCATTTAACGGGCGGGGGGAGGAGCGCGGGGCGGGAAGAGCGTTCAAACAGCGCCGGGGAGGGGCGGGAAAAGCGGGATGGAGGGAAGGAAAACCGGGAGCGAGGCAGGAAAAGTGGGAGGGAGGGAGGGAAATCCGGGATGGAGGGAGGGAAA
>NW_020911243.1:0-305 GCF_003984885.1 Neopelma chrysocephalum | reverse complement strand
GGAAAAGTGGGAGGGAGGGAGGGAAAACCGGGATGGAGGGAGGGAAAGGGGGATGGAGGGAGGGAAATCGGGATGGAGGGAGGGAAAAGTGGGATGGAGGGAAGGAAAACCGGGATCGAGGCAAGAAAAGTGGGATGGAGGGAAGGAAAACCGGGATCGAGGCAAGAAAAGTGGGATGGAGGGAGGGAAATCCGGGAGGGAGGGAGGGAAATCCGGAACCCCCCCAAATCCCCCCTGGTCACCCCAAAGACCCCCCAAACCCCCCAGACCCCCCCACTCATCCCAGGGGCCCCCAAATCCCTCCC
>NW_020911242.1:462-1048 GCF_003984885.1 Neopelma chrysocephalum | reverse complement strand
AGAAAAGGGGGTAAAACCAGCCCTAACTAGTCCTCCTTAACTAGTCCCGGCCTAACCAGGCCCAGTTTAACCAGTTTGGGGGCGGGGCTTGAAGGGGAGGGGCTTAAGTGGGCGTGGTTTGAAGAGGAAAGGCTTAAAAGGGGCGGGGCTGGACTTGAGGAGGGTTGGAAGGGGTGGGGCTTAAAGGGGTGGGGTTAAAGGGGGTGTGGCCTAAGTGGGTGTGCGTTTAATGGGTGTGGCTTAAAGGGGGTGTGGCTTAAGTGGGTGTGTGTTTAATGGGTGTGGCTTAAAGGGGGTGTGGCTTAAGTGGGTGTGGGTTTAATGGGTGTGGCTTAAAGGGGGTGTGGCTTAAGTGGGTGTGGGTTTAATGGGTGTGGTTTGGTTGAGAGGGGCTTAAATGGGTGTGGTTTGAAGTGGGAGGGGCTTAAATGGTGTGGTTTGGCTGGGAGGGGCTTAAATGGGTGTGGTTTGAAGTGGGAGGGGCTTAAATGGTGTGGTTTGGGTGGGAGGGGCTTAAGTGGGTGTGGTTTGAAGTGGGCGGGGCTTAAATGGGTGTGGTTTGAATGGGAAGGGCTTAAGTGGGTGT
>NW_020911242.1:0-362 GCF_003984885.1 Neopelma chrysocephalum | reverse complement strand
GGTGTGGTTTGGGTGGGAGGGGTTTAAATGGGTGTGGTTTGAAGTGGGAGGGGCCTAAGAGAGCATGATTTGGAGTGGGAGGAGCTGGAATGGGTGTGGCTTTTTAAAGGGGTGTGGCTTGGGTGGGAGGAGCTTAAGTGGGTGTGGTTTGAAGTGGGAGGGGCTTAAAGGGGTGTGGCTTAACTGGGTGGGGTCACTTATAAACCCCGCCCCCTTCCTTCCCCCAGGGGCGGGTCCATTGTGGTGATGTCATCGATCGCCGGCTACCGACCAATGCCGGTGAGGGGGCGGGGCCATGGCAAAGGGGGCGGGGCTTGGGTCACAAAATCCTCGATTTTCGCCCCAAAATTCTCCATTTTTGA
>NW_020911241.1:496-982 GCF_003984885.1 Neopelma chrysocephalum | reverse complement strand
CCCCCCCCCAGAACCCCCCCCAATACTCACTGAGACCCCCCTAGTCCCCCCCAGAAACCCCCAGCCCCCCTTGGGACCCCCCCAAGACCCCCCCTGATCCCCCCAGACCCCCCCTGATCCCCCCAACCACTACTGGGACCACCCCAGTCCCCCCCAGTCCCCCCCGGGACCCCCCTCAAGCCCCCCCCTCACCCTGGCCGGGCCCTTCCTCCTGCTCTTCTTGCCCTTGGGCAGCTCCTCCTCCTCATCAAACAGGTCCTGGGGGGGGTCGGGGGGGGGGTCAGGGTGCAGAGGGGGCACCCAGGGGTGCCGAGGGGGTCCCAAATTTTGGGGTTTGGGGGGTTTATTTTTTTTGGGGGGGGTCCCAAACCTGTCCCGGGATGGCGTCGTCGCTGCCGTCCGAGGAGAAACTTTCCTCCTCCTCCTCCGAGTCCGGCTCCAGGTCCGGGGAACGGTCTGGGGGGGGCACCCAAAGGTGAGGGGGGG
>NW_020911241.1:0-486 GCF_003984885.1 Neopelma chrysocephalum | reverse complement strand
CCCCCCCCCAGAACCCCCCCCAATACTCACTGAGACCCCCCTAGTCCCCCCCAGAAACCCCCAGCCCCCCTTGGGACCCCCCCAAGACCCCCCCTGATCCCCCCAGACCCCCCCTGATCCCCCCAACCACTACTGGGACCACCCCAGTCCCCCCCAGTCCCCCCCGGGACCCCCCTCAAGCCCCCCCCTCACCCTGGCCGGGCCCTTCCTCCTGCTCTTCTTGCCCTTGGGCAGCTCCTCCTCCTCATCAAACAGGTCCTGGGGGGGGTCGGGGGGGGGGTCAGGGTGCAGAGGGGGCACCCAGGGGTGCCGAGGGGGTCCCAAATTTTGGGGTTTGGGGGGTTTATTTTTTTTGGGGGGGGTCCCAAACCTGTCCCGGGATGGCGTCGTCGCTGCCGTCCGAGGAGAAACTTTCCTCCTCCTCCTCCGAGTCCGGCTCCAGGTCCGGGGAACGGTCTGGGGGGGGCACCCAAAGGTGAGGGGGGG
>NW_020911240.1:249-829 GCF_003984885.1 Neopelma chrysocephalum | reverse complement strand
TGGGGGAATTTGGGGAGTTCAGGGGAATTTGGGGAGTTTTGGGGAATTTTGGGGATTTGGCGGTTTGGGGGATTTGGGGTTTTTGAGGGGATTTGGGGGATTTGGGTGTTTTTGGGGGTGTTTTGGGGTGTTTTTGGGGGGATTTGGGGGGTCCCTCACTCACCATGGGGCAGAGGCAGGTGCGGGCGAGGGTCATGCTGAAGGTTGCCATGGTAACGGGGCGGAATCCCAGGATTTTGGGGTAGAACTCCAGGGGGGACAAAGTCTGGGGGGAAACGGGGGAATTCAGGGGGGTCTCAGAGGCATTTTTGGGGAGTTTTGGGGTATTTTTGGGGTATTTTTGGGTCTCACCCCCGATGTGACAATGGGGGGTCTCAGGGGTATTTTGGGGGGATTTTTGGGGTTTTTGGGGTCTCTCACCCCCGAGGTGATGACTGGGGGCTCTCAGGGGTATTTTTGGGGTATTTTTGGGTTATTTTGGGGTCTCTCACCCCCGATGTGACGATGAGGGCTCTCAGGGGTATTTTGGGCTATTTTTGGGGCATTTTGGGGTGTCTCACCCCCGAGGTGACGATGGGGG
>NW_020911240.1:0-149 GCF_003984885.1 Neopelma chrysocephalum | reverse complement strand
TTTTTGGGGCATTTTGGGGTGTCTCACCCCCGAGGTGACGATGGGGGTGTCCCAGAGGTATTTTTGGGGTATTTTGGGGTATTTTGGGGTGTCTCACCCCCAAGGTGACAATGGGGGTCTCTCAGAGGTGTTTTTGGGCTGTTTTTGGG
>NW_020911239.1:555-1003 GCF_003984885.1 Neopelma chrysocephalum | reverse complement strand
CCCCCCACAGACCCCAAAAATGAGACCCCCAGAGACCCCCCAGGGACCCCAAAATTGAGATTCCTGGAGACCTCCCAGAACCCCAAAAAAACCCTCAGGAACCCCAAAAATGAGACCCCCAGAGACCCCAAAAATGAGATTCCTGGAGACCCCCCAAGGACCCCAAAAATGAGACCCCCAGAACCCAAAAAACCCCTCAGGAACCCCAAAAATGAGACCCCCCAGGGACCCCAAAAATGAGACCTCCAGAGACCCCCCAGGACCCCAAAAAAACCCTCAGAAACCCCAAAACTGAGACCCCCCAGAACCCCAAAAAAAACCTCAGGAACCCCCTCAAAAACGAGACCCCCAGAGACCCCCCAGGGACCCCAAAAAACCCCTCAGTGACCCTAAAAATGAGACCCCCAGAACCCCAAAAAAAACCCCTCAGGGACCCCAAAAATGAGAC
>NW_020911239.1:0-455 GCF_003984885.1 Neopelma chrysocephalum | reverse complement strand
CCCTCAGGAACCCCAAAAATGAGACCCCCAGAGACCCCAAAAAACCCAAAAAATGAGACCTCCAGAGACCCCCAGAGCCCCAAAACTGAGACCCCCAGAGACCCCAAAAATGAGACTTCCAAAGACCCCAAAAATGAGATTCCTGGAGACCCCCCAGGGACCCCAAAAATGAGACCCCCAGAACCCAAAAAACCCCTCAGGAACCCCAAAAATGAGACCCCCAGAGACACTCCCAGGTGTGTCCAGGTGTGTCCCGGGTGTACCTGAGGTGGGCCTGGATCTCGATCTCCCTCCGGAGCTGATGCTCCACCCCCTCACCTGCCCCCCCCCAGGTGTATCCAGGTGTGTCCCAGGTGTATCCAGGTGTATCCCAGGTGTGTGTATCCCCCCCAGGTGTGTCCCAGGTGTCTCCAGGTGTGTGTATCCCCCCCAGGCGTATCCCAGGTGTGTGTATC
>NW_020911238.1:436-1157 GCF_003984885.1 Neopelma chrysocephalum | reverse complement strand
GGGAGCTTCTGATCCCAGTGTGGGAAGGAGAGGGAGCTTCTGATCCAGGTGGGAATGAGGAGGGAGCTGCTGATCCCAGTGGGAATGAAGAGGGAGCTTCTGATCCAAGTGTGGGAAGGAGAGGGAGGCTCTGATCCAAGTGGGAAAGGAGATGGAAGCTTTTATCCAGGTGGGAATGAAGGGGGAGTGTCTGATCCAGGTGGGAATGAAGGAGGAGCGTCTGATCCAAGTGGGAATGAGGAAGGAGCTTCTGATCCCCGTGGGAATGAGGAGGGAGCTCCTGATCCCGGTGGGAAAGGAGATGGAAGCTTTTATCCAGGTGGGAACAAAGAGGGAGCTTCTTATCCAGGTGTGGAACGGAGAGGAAGGTTCTGATCCCAGTGGGAATGAGGAGGGAGGCTCTGATCCCGGTGGGAAAGGAGATGGAAGCTTTTATCCAGGTGGGAATGAAGCTTCTGATCCCAGTGGGAAAGGAGATGGAGGTTCTGATTCCAGTGGGAATGAAGGGGGAGGCTCTGATCCAAGTGGGAAAGGAGATGGAAGCTTTTATCCAGGTGGGAATGAAGCTTCTGATCCCAGTGTAGGAAGGAGATGGAAGCTTTTATCCAGGTGGGAATGAAGTTTCTGATCCCAGTGGGAAAGGAGATGGAGGTTCTGATCCCAGTGGGAATGAAGAGGGAGCTTCTGATCCCGGGGTGGGAAGGAGAGGGAGGTTCTGATC
>NW_020911238.1:0-336 GCF_003984885.1 Neopelma chrysocephalum | reverse complement strand
GATCCCAGTGGGAAAGGAGATGGAAGCTTTTATCCAGGTGGGAATGAAGCTTCTGATCCCGGTGTAGGAAGGAGATGGAAGCTTTTATCCAGGTGGGAATGAAGAGGGAGGTTCTGATCCCAGTGGGAATGAGGAGGGAGGCTCTGATCCCGGTATGGGAATGAGGAGGGAGCTTCTTATCCCGGTGTGGGAAGGAGAGGGAGGTTCTGATCCAGGTGGGAAGGAGGAGGGAAGCTCTGATCCAAGTGGGAATGAAGGAGGAGCCTCTGCTCCAGCTGGGAATGAAGAAGGAGGCTCTGATCCAAGTGGGAAAGGAGATGGAAGCTTTTATCCAGG
>NW_020911237.1:431-1477 GCF_003984885.1 Neopelma chrysocephalum | reverse complement strand
TTTGGGGTTGCTGATTTTTAGGATGCTGGTTTGAGGTTGCTGGGTTTGGGATTGCTGGGTTTAGGGTGCTGGTTTTGGGGTTGCTGATTTTTAGGGTGCTGGTTTGGGGTTGCTGATTTTGGGGTTACTGGGTTTGGGATTGCTGGGTTTGGGATTGCTGGGTTTGGGGATGCTGATTTTAGGAATGCTGGTTTTGGGGTTGCTGATTTTCAGGATGCTGGTTTGGGGTTGTTGATTTTGGGGTTACCGGGTTTTGGGGTTGCTGATTTTGGGGTTATTGGGTTTTGGAGTTGCAGTATTTGAGGTGCTGGTTTTGGAGTTGCTGATTTTTAGGGTGCTGGTTTGGGGTTGCTGATTTTGGAATTACTGTTTTGGGGGATGCTGGCTTTTAGGGTGCTGGTTTTGGGGTTGATAGTTTGGGGGATGCTGGTTTTTAGGGTGGTGGTTTGGGGCTGCTGGTTTTTAGGCTGCTGGTTTGGGGTTGCTGATTTTGGCATTGCTGTTTTGGGGGATGCTGGTTTTTAGGGTGCTGGTTTGGGGTTGCTGATTTTGGGATTGCTGTTTTAGGGGTGCTGGTTTTTAGGGTACTGGTCTTGGGGTTGATAGTTTGGGGGATGCTGGTTTTTAGGGTTCTAGTTAAGGGGTTGCTGGTTTTTGGGGTTGATGGCTTTTGAGGGGCTGCTTTTGGGGCTGTGACACCTCTCCCTGTGCCATGGGCAGGAGTTGGGGTGCAGGACCACTCACTGCAACCTGGAGGTGGTGCAGAGGAGCACCCTGGTCTTCCTGGCCACCAAACCCCACGTGCTGCCGGGGGTCCTGGAGGAGATTCGACCTGCTGTGGGCACCCACCACATCGTGGTCTCCCTGGTGGCCGGAGTCACCATCCAGACACTGCAGAGGGTGAGCTCCTCCTTCTCCTTCACCTCGTTCTCCTTCTCCTTCTCCTTCTCCTTCTCCTCCTCCTCCTCCTTCTTCTCCTTCTCCTTCTCCTTCTCCTTCTCCTTCTCCTTCTCCTTCTCCTTCTCCTTCTCCTTCTCCTTCTCCTA
>NW_020911237.1:0-331 GCF_003984885.1 Neopelma chrysocephalum | reverse complement strand
CCCCAAAATCAGCAACCCCAAACCAGCATCCTAAAAATCAGCAACCCAAAACCAGCACCCTAAAACACAGCAACCCCAAAACCCAGTAACCCCAAAACCCAGTAACCCCCAAATCAGCAACTCCAAACCAGCACCCTAAAAATCAGCAGCCTAAAACACAGCAACCCCAAAAACCAGCACCCCCAAACCCAGTAACCCCAAAATCAGCAACCCCAAACCCCTGCACCCCCAAAACCCAGAAACCCCAAAACCAGCAATCCCAAAATCAGCACCCTCAAAACCAGCACCCTAAAACACAGCAACCCCAAAACCCAGTAACCCCAAAATCAGC
>NW_020911236.1:284-558 GCF_003984885.1 Neopelma chrysocephalum | reverse complement strand
CCCTTATCCCAATGTCCCTGTCCCCATGTCCCTTGTCCCTGTGTCACCCTGTCCCTTATCCCAATGTCCCTGTCCCCCTGTCCCTGTGTCCCCTGTCCCTCAATGTCCCTGTCCCCCTGTCCCTCTGTCTCCGTGTCTCCCTGTCCCTTACCCCAATGTCCCTGTCCCTGTGTCCCCTATCCCCGTGTCCCCTGTCCCCATGTCCCTTATCCCAATGTCCCTGTCCCTCTGTCCCTTATCCCAATGTCCCTCACCTCAATGTCCTTGTCCCCGT
>NW_020911236.1:0-274 GCF_003984885.1 Neopelma chrysocephalum | reverse complement strand
CCCTTATCCCAATGTCCCTGTCCCCATGTCCCTTGTCCCTGTGTCACCCTGTCCCTTATCCCAATGTCCCTGTCCCCCTGTCCCTGTGTCCCCTGTCCCTCAATGTCCCTGTCCCCCTGTCCCTCTGTCTCCGTGTCTCCCTGTCCCTTACCCCAATGTCCCTGTCCCTGTGTCCCCTATCCCCGTGTCCCCTGTCCCCATGTCCCTTATCCCAATGTCCCTGTCCCTCTGTCCCTTATCCCAATGTCCCTCACCTCAATGTCCTTGTCCCCGT
>NW_020911235.1:459-892 GCF_003984885.1 Neopelma chrysocephalum | reverse complement strand
CCCGGTGCCATCAGTGTCCTCCCAGTGCCATCAGATCCTCCCAGTGCCCTCCCAGTGCCACCAGTGCCCTCCCAGTGCCACCAGTGCCCTCCCAGTGCCCCCCAGTGCCACCAGATCCTCCCAGTGCCACCAGTGTCCTCCCAGTGCCCTCCCAGTGTCATCAGATCCTCCCAGTGCCACCAGTGCCCTCCCAGTGCCCCCTGCGCTCCAAGAGGGCCGTGGCCTCCAGCGGGGCTGCTCAGGTGGGTACCAGTGCCACCCCAGTGCCCTCCCAGTGCCCTCCCGGTGCCATCAGTGCCCTCCCAGTGCCACCAGTGCCCTCCCAGTGCCCTCCCGGTGCCATCAGTGCCCTCCCAGTGCCACCAGTGCCCTCCCAGTGCCCTCCCGGTGCCATCAGTGCCCTCCCAGTGCCACCAGTGCCCTCCCAGTGCCC
>NW_020911235.1:0-359 GCF_003984885.1 Neopelma chrysocephalum | reverse complement strand
AGTGTCACCAGTGTCCCCCCAGTGCCCCCTGCGCTCTGAGAGACCCTTCTGGGTCCCTTCCAAACCAGGATATTCCATGATCCTTGTGGGTCCTTTCCAGGCCAGGACATTCCATGATCCTTCTGAGTTCCTTCTATTCTGGTTCCCTTCCAGACCAGGATATTCCATGATCCTTCTGGGTTCTTTCCATTCTGGGTCCCTTCCAAACCAGGATATTCCATGATCCTTCTGGTTCCCTTCCAGACCAGGATATTCCATGATCCTTCTGGGTTCTTTCCATTCTGGGTCCTTTCCATTCTGAGTCCTTTCCAGACCAGGATATTCCATGATCCTTCTGGGTCCTTTCCATTCTGGGTCCC
>NW_020911234.1:406-1038 GCF_003984885.1 Neopelma chrysocephalum | reverse complement strand
CCCCAAAAATTCCCACAAAATTCAAAAAAATTTACCAAAAAAATCCCCAAAAATTCCCAAAAAATTCCTTCAAAATTCCAAAAATTTACCAAAAAATCCCACAAAAATCCCCAAAAAATTACTACAAAATTCCAAAAACTTTACCAAAAAATTCCCAAAAATTTACCAAAAATTCCCCAAAAATTCATAAAAAAATTTCCAAAAAAATTCCCCAAAAAATCCCCCAAAATTCCCCAAAAAATCCAACAAAAATACTCACAAAATTCCCACAAAATTCCCAAAAAATTAAAAAAAAATTACTACAAAATTCCCAAAAATTTACCAAAAAATTCCCAAAAAATTCCCCAAAATTTCCCAAATAATTCTTGAAAAATTCCCAAAAAATTCATAAAAAAATTTCCTGAAATATTCCCAAAAACTTAAAAAAATTTCCAAAAAAATCCCGAAAAATTCCCCAAAAAATTCCCACAAAAAATTCCCAAAAAGTTCCCCAAAATTTCCCAAATAATTCCTGAAAAATTCCCAAAAATTTCCCAAAAAATCCAACAAAAATTAGCAAAAAATTCCCACAAAATTCACACAAAATTCCTACAAAATTTCCCAAATAATTCCTGAAAAATTCCCAAAAAATT
>NW_020911234.1:0-306 GCF_003984885.1 Neopelma chrysocephalum | reverse complement strand
CAGAATTCCCACAAAATTCCCAAAAAATTCCCACAGAAATTATCCAAAAATTTACCAAAAAATCCCACAAAAATCCCCAAAAAATTCCCACAAATTTCCTACAAAATTCCCAAAAATTTAACAAAAAAATTTACCAAAAATTCCCCAAAAATTCATAAAAAAATTTCCAAAAAAATTCCCACAAAATCCCCCAAAATTCCCCAAAAAATCCAACAAAAATTCTCACAAAATTCCCACAAAATTCCTACAAAATTCCTACAAAATTCCCACAAAATCCCCCAAAAACTCCCTCAAAATTCCCACAAA
>NW_020911233.1:777-925 GCF_003984885.1 Neopelma chrysocephalum | reverse complement strand
GTTATTTGGATTATTTCGGGGTTATTTGGGTTATTTTGGGTTTATTCAGTTATTTTAGAGTTATTTGGGAAATTTTGGGGTTATTTGGGTTACTTTGGGGTTTATTTGGGTTATTTTGGGGTTATTTTGGGTCATTTTGGGCCATTTT
>NW_020911233.1:0-767 GCF_003984885.1 Neopelma chrysocephalum | reverse complement strand
GGGTTATTTTGGGTCATTTTGGGCCATTTTGGGGTTTATTTGGGTTACTTGGGTGATTTTGATTATTTTGGGGGTTATTTGGGTTGTTTTGGGTTTTTTGGGGTCATTTAGGGTTTTATTTGGGTTATTTTGATTTAATTTGGGTTATTTTGGGGTCATTTTGAGGTTATTTTGGGGGTAATTTTGGGGTTGTTTTGGGGGTTAATTGGGTTTTTTTGGGTTATTTCAGGGTTTATTTGAATTATTTTGGGTTTTATTTGGGTTATTTTGGGTTTATTGGGGTTATTTTGGGTTTATTTGGGTTTTTTGGGGGTTATTTGGGTTATTTTGGGGTTATTTCAGGTCATTTTGGGCCATTTTGGGGTTTATTGGGGTTATTTGGGTTATTTTGATTATTTTTGGGGTTATTTGGATTATTTGGATTATTTTGGGATAATTTGGGGTTATTTTGGGTCATTTTGGGGTTTATTGGTGTTATTTTGGGTTTATTGGGTTTATTTGGGTTATTTTGATTATTTTTGGGGTTATTTTGATTATTTTGGGGGTTATTTGGGTTATTTTGATTATTTTGGGTCATTCTGGGGTTACTTTGGGGTCATTTTGGGGTCATTTTCCCTCATTTTGGGTAATTTTGTGTCCTTTTCCTTCCTTTTCCCGCCTCCAGGTGGATTTTTGGGGCCGATTTTGCCGATTTTGGGTCATTTTTGGGTGGTTTTGGGGTTCCCATGGGGCGTCTTTGCCGCTGCTGCCGCCGCCGGGGGCCCCCC
>NW_020911232.1:487-822 GCF_003984885.1 Neopelma chrysocephalum | reverse complement strand
AAATCCACCCAAAATGGGCCCAAATCCCATCGAATCCACCCTAAATGTCCCCAAATCTACACGAAATGGGCCCAAATCCCATCAAATCCACCCAAAATGGGCCCAAATCTACTCAAAATGTGCCCAAATGGGCCCAAATCCACCCGAAATGGGCCCAAATCCACCCAAAATGGGCCCAAATTTACCCAAAATGGGCCCAAATCCACCCAAAATGGGCCCAAATCCACCCAAAATGTCCCAAAATGTGCCCAAATCTACACGAAATGGGCCCAAACCCACCCAAAATGGCCCAAAATGGGCCCAAATCTACACGAAATGTGTCCAAATGTCCCCAA
>NW_020911232.1:0-477 GCF_003984885.1 Neopelma chrysocephalum | reverse complement strand
ATGGGCCCAAATCTACACGAAATGTGTCCAAATGTCCCCAAATCCACCCAAAATGGGCCCAAATCTACTCAAAATGTGCCCAAATGGGCCCAAATCCACCCAAAATGAGCCGAAATCTACCCAAAATGGGCCCAAATCCACTCGAAATGGGCCCAAATCCACCCAAAATGTCCCCAAATGCCCCCAAATGTCCCCAAATCCACCCAAAATGTGCCCAAATGTCCCCAAATCAACACGAAATGTCCCCAAATCCCCCCAAAATATCCCAAATCCCCCCAAAACATCCCAAAATCCCCCCAAATGCCCCAAAAAAGTCCCAAAATTCCCCCAAATCTCCCCAAATCCCCCCAAATGTCTCCAAATGCCCCCAAATCCCTCCCAAATCCCCCAAAATGTCCCAAATCCCCCGAATCCTCCAAAAGTCCCAAAATTCCCCCAAATCTCCCCAAAATGTCCCAAATCCCCCCCAACCCCCCC
>NW_020911231.1:398-992 GCF_003984885.1 Neopelma chrysocephalum | reverse complement strand
CTCTCTCTGTCCCCTCCCTGTCCCCTCCCTGTCACCCCCCTGTCACCTCCCTGTCCCCTCCAGGACACTCATCCTGTCCCTTTGGGGACCATCCCGGGGGTCCCGTGTCCAGAGGGGAGACCCTGGTGTGGGGCCATCAGGGGGATTTGGGGTGTCCTGGGGGGTCTCAGGGGTCCCTGGGTGGGGGCTGAGGATCCCCATCCCATCCCTGTCCCCTCCCTGTCACCTTGGGGACCCTCATCCCCTCCCTGTCCCCTCCCTGTCCCCTCCCTGTCCCCTCCCTGTCCCCTCCTGTCCCTTCCCTGTCCCTTTGGGGACCATCCCGGGGGTCCCTCTCCCAACACCCCCTCCCCAGCACTTTGAGGGTCCCCAGGGTGATCTCCTGGACCCCCCAAACCTCCTAACACCCCCCAAACCCCCCTTTTCCCCCTCTGTACCCCCCCCAACCCCCCAGCACCCCCTAAACCCCCCTTTTCCCCCCTGTAGCCCCCCCAAACCCCCCAGCACCCCCAAACCCCTCCCTGTAGCCCCCCAAACCCCTCAGCACCCCTTAAACCCCCCCTTTTCCCCCCCATAGCCCCCCCAAACCCCCCA
>NW_020911231.1:0-298 GCF_003984885.1 Neopelma chrysocephalum | reverse complement strand
TCCTGGAGGTGACAGGGGGGTGACAGGGAGGGGACAGGGAGGGAACAAGGAGGGGACAGGGAGGGGATGAATGTCCTGGAGGTGACAGGGGGGTGACGGGGGGGGACAGGGAGGGGACAGGGAAGGGGGGACAGGGAGGGGACAGGAGATGGTGACAAGGAGGGGTGACAGGGAGGTGACAGGGGGGGGATGAGGGTCCCCAAGATGACAGGGAGGGGACAGGGAGGGGACAGGGAGAGTGACAGGGAGGGGACAGGGATGGGAGGAGTGTCCTGGAGGTGACAGGGAGGGGACAGGG
>NW_020911230.1:179-591 GCF_003984885.1 Neopelma chrysocephalum | reverse complement strand
ATGACGTGGTAATGAGGGGGTGATGTGGCAGTCAGGGGGTGGTGCTTATGATCTGGTAATGAGGGGGTGGTCCTTTTTGTTACGTTTTGGTGATTGCTACCGTGTGGTGAAGAAAAATTAATTAACTAATTAACCAATTAAGTCATTAATTAATTATCCAATTAGGAGGTTATTAAGTAATTAGGGGGCTAATATATGTAGTCATTTGTGTGGTGGGGAGTAATTACTGCGTATATACTGTATATATATATTTAGTATTTATAGTATATAAAAGAATAAAAATAATAAGTATGGTGCAGCAGTACGGGGACTGGGTTGGTCCCGGGGAGTAAATCAAAATTTAATTTAATTAAAATTTAAATTTTAATTACAGATTTACTCCCCGGGACCAAGCCAGTCCCCGTACTGCTGC
>NW_020911230.1:0-79 GCF_003984885.1 Neopelma chrysocephalum | reverse complement strand
AAAAGCAAAATAAAAGCAAAGAGAGACTAAAAAAATAAAAGCAAAATAAAAGCAAAGAGAGACTAAAAAAATAAAAGCA
>NW_020911229.1:420-823 GCF_003984885.1 Neopelma chrysocephalum | reverse complement strand
CCCTGCCATTCCCAGCTCCCCTCTCCCAGCTCCCCTCTCCCCATTCCCTGCTCCCCTTTCACCCGCTGCACCCTCCCCATTCCCTTCTCCCCTCTCCCCTCTCACCTGCTGCCCTCCCCCTTGTCCCCTCTCCCTTCTTCCCTGCTGCCCTCTCCCCATTCCCTTCTCTTTCTCTCGTCTTACCCGCTGCACTCTCCCCATTCCCTTCTCCCCTTTCATCTGCTGCTCTCTCCCTCTCTCCTCTGACCCGCTGCCCCCTCCCCTCCCGCAGCCACCCCGGTGCCAGCCGTGGTGCCCACCATGGTGTGTGGTGCCCATGTTGGCGCTCGGTACACACCGCAGCATGCAGTGCTCCCGGTGGTCCGTGGTGCCCATTCCAGTGTGCAGTGCCTGCTGCGGTGCC
>NW_020911229.1:0-410 GCF_003984885.1 Neopelma chrysocephalum | reverse complement strand
GTGCCCATTCCAGTGTGCAGTGCCTGCTGCGGTGCCCACCGTGGCGCACGGTGCCCGCCACGGCACACGGTGCTCCTGGTGGTCTGTGGTGCTCATTCCAGTGCACGGTGCCCACCATGGCACGTGGTGCCCACTGTGGCGCGTGGCGCTCCCAGTATTTCATGGTGCCCGTTCTGGTGCGCGGTGCCCCCGGTGATCCCTGGTACCCACTCCGGTGCCCCTGGTGATCCCTGGTGCCCACTCTGGTGCCCCCGGTGATCCATGGTGCCCACTCTGGTGCCCGGTGCCCGCTGTGGTGTGTGGTGCCCCCGGTGATCCCTGGTGCCCACTCCGGTGACCCTGGTGATCCGTGGTGCCCACTCCGGTGCCCGGTGCCCGCAGGCGGGTCGGGCGCGGCGCGAGGCGGCGGC
>NW_020911228.1:344-1716 GCF_003984885.1 Neopelma chrysocephalum | reverse complement strand
CTTTTCCCCAGCTCCTCCTCGGCTTCTCCGCCGCGTTCCCGCTCCTCGGACGCATCCCGGGGCAGTGGGAGGTGGAAGTTGAAGCCGTTGCGCTTGTCCAGGACGGAGTTTTCCTCGGGGAGGTTCTCCTGGATCTCGGTCAAGGCGGAGCGGAGGCAGCTGAGGAGGGAGGAGGCGGCGGCGTAGGGGCCGAGGGCGTGGCTGGGCCGGGCACAGAGTAGGATCAGGAGCAGCAGCAGCCTGGGGTGGGACATCCTGGGGTAGGGAAGAGACCCGGGGATGTGAGATTCCCATGGGATCCGGGGCAGAGAACCATCCCCCATTCCCTAAACTTCCCTCCCAGGGTTCAGGAGCAGGAGCAGGAGCAGGAGGAGCCTGGGGTGGGACATCCTGGGATGGGGCAGACACCCAGGGACAGGAGCTTCCCATGGGATCTGAGGCAGGGATCCATCCTCTGCTCATCCTCCCTCACTCCCTAAACTCCCTTAAATTCCCAGGTCTCCACCCAGGGACGTGAGATTCCCATGGGATCTGAGGCAGGGATCCACCCTCTGCTCGTCCTCTCCCATTCCCTAAACTCCCTTAAAGTCCCAGGTCTCCACCCAGGGACATGAGATTCCCATGGGATCTGGGGCACAGAACCATCCCCCATTCCCTAAATTCCCCTCCCAGGGTTCAGCTCCAAGGTCTCCACCCAGGGACAGGAACTTCCCATGGGATCTGAGACAAGGATCCATCCTCTAGAGGCTCATCCTCTCCCATTCCCTAAACTCTCATCCCAGGGTTCAGCTCCCAGGTCTCCACCCAGGGACAGGAGCTTCCCATGGGATTTGAGGCGGAGAACCATCCTCTGATTGTCCTCCCTCATTCCCTGAGCTCCCATCCCAAGTTTCATGCCCCAGTCCCCATCCCAAGGTTAGGAGAGGTGGGAATGAGCTGCCTTGGGGTCTCCTCCTCCTCCAAGGAGCTGCTTTGGGGTCTCAGCATTGTAGGGGCCAAGGGCACGGCTGCGATCAGGATCGGGATTAGGATCAGGATCAGGATCAGGATCAGCCTGGGGTGGAAATCCTGGGATGGGTCAGACACCCAGGGACAAGAGCTTCCCACGGGATCTGGGGCAGGGATCCATCCTCTGCTCATCCTCCCTCATTCCCTAAACTCCCATCCCAGGGTTCAGCTCCCAGGTCTCCACCCAGGGACAGGAGCTTCCCATGGGATTTGGGGCGGAGAACCATCCTCTGATTGTCCTCCCTCATTCCCTGAGCTCCCATCCCAAGTTTCATGCCCCAGTCCCCATCCCAAGGTTAGGAGAGGTGGGAATGAGATGCCTTGGGGTCTCCTCCTCCTCCAAGGAGCTGCTTTGGGGTCTCAG
>NW_020911228.1:0-334 GCF_003984885.1 Neopelma chrysocephalum | reverse complement strand
GCCTTGGGGTCTCCTCCTCCTCCAAGGAGCTGCTTTGGGGTCTCAGCGCTGTAGGGGCCGAGGGCACGGCTGGGATCAGGATCAGGCTCAGGATCAGGATTAGGATCAGGATCAGGGTCAGGATCAAGGTCAGGATCGGGATCAAGACCAGGATCAGGATCAGGATAAGGGTCAGGATCAGGATCAGGATTAGGAGCAGGATTAGGATCAGGATCAGGGTCAGGATCAAGATCAGGGTCAGGATCAGGATCAGGATCAGGAGCAGGATTAGGATCAGGAGCAGGGTCAGGATCAAGATCAGGGTCAGGATCAGGGTCAGGATCAGGATCAGGAT
>NW_020911227.1:508-916 GCF_003984885.1 Neopelma chrysocephalum | reverse complement strand
ATTTTTGTTTTATTTTATTTTTATTTTATTTTTAATTTTTATTTTATCTTTTTATGGCACTTTATTTTTATTTTATTTTTATTTTATTTTATTTTTTATTTTATTTTTGTTTTATTTTATTTTTATTTTATTTTTAATTTTTATTTTATTTTTTTTTTTATTTTATTTTTATTTTATTTTTATTTTTTTTTTATTTTTTTATTTTTATTTTAATTTTAATTTATTTTCATTTTATTTTATTTTTATTTTATTTTATTTATTTTTATTTTATTTTAATTCTATTTATATTTATTTTATTTTAATTCATTTAATTTTTTCTTTATTTTATTTTATTATTATTTTTATTTTATTGTATTTAATTTTTATTTTATTTTTAGTTTTTATTTTATTTTTAATTTTATTTTATTT
>NW_020911227.1:0-408 GCF_003984885.1 Neopelma chrysocephalum | reverse complement strand
ATTTTTGTTTTATTTTATTTTTATTTTATTTTTAATTTTTATTTTATCTTTTTATGGCACTTTATTTTTATTTTATTTTTATTTTATTTTATTTTTTATTTTATTTTTGTTTTATTTTATTTTTATTTTATTTTTAATTTTTATTTTATTTTTTATTTTATTTTATTTTTATTTTATTTTTATTTTATTTTTATTTTTTTATTTTAATTTTAATTTTAATTTATTTTCATTTTATTTTATTTTTATTTTATTTTATTTATTTTTATTTTATTTTAATTCTATTTATATTTATTTTATTTTAATTCATTTAATTTTTTCTTTATTTTATTTTATTATTATTTTTATTTTATTGTATTTAATTTTTATTTTATTTTTAGTTTTTATTTTATTTTTAATTTTATTTTATTT
>NW_020911226.1:230-844 GCF_003984885.1 Neopelma chrysocephalum | reverse complement strand
TCCCATCTCCGTTCCCATCTCCATTCCCATCTCCATTCCCAGTCACTCCCATCTCTGCCCTGGGCTCCCCCGGATCCAGTCTGGGCGCACAGGGATTGTCTGTCCCCCCCTCAGAGGTGCTGGGTGTGGTGTCCCCTCCGTGTTGTCCCCTCCTTGTTGTCCCCTCCATGGTGTCCCCTCCGTGTTGTCCCCTCCATGATGTCCCCGTCCTGCCCACCCCTGCTCCGTGCCCTCCCAGTGCCCCTTCCAGTGCCGGGGCTCAGCTCCCCGTGCCCCCCGTGTGTGCCCCAGGAACGGGATCTACCCCCTGATGAACTTCGCCGTGTCCAGACCCCACGCGCTGCCCCGGGTGCTGTCCCAGCCCCAGGAGGATCCCCAGAAAGCCAAGACTCCCACCCCGGAGCCCTTCGACGTGGAGACCAGGAAGGTGAGCTCGGAGCCGGGAGCGGGGGCCGATCTCCATCCCCATTCCCTGCAGGAATTGCTCCCCTGGCATCCCGTTATCCAGGGAGAGCCCCAGGGCTGCAGGAATTGCTCCCCTGGCATCCCGTTATCCAGGGGAGAGCTGGGAGAGCCCCAGGGCTGCAGGAATTGCTCTCCTGTTATCCCGTTAT
>NW_020911226.1:0-220 GCF_003984885.1 Neopelma chrysocephalum | reverse complement strand
GAATTGCTCTCCTGTTATCCCGTTATCCAGGGAGAGCCCCAGGGCTGTAGGAATTGCTCTCCTGTTATCCCGTTATCCAGGGAGAGCCCCAGGGCTGCAGGAATTGCTCTCCTGTCATCCCGTTATCCAGGGGAGAGCCCTGACAGCTGCAGGAATTGCTCCCCTGTCATCCCGTTATCCAGGGGAGAGCTGGGAGAGCCCCAGGGCTGCAGGAATTGCT
>NW_020911225.1:438-726 GCF_003984885.1 Neopelma chrysocephalum | reverse complement strand
CCCCCCCCTAAACACCCACAGGGGGTCCTCAGACTCCTTCCCCCCTCCTAAAATGGGCCCCTGGGCACCCAGAGCCCCAAGATCCCCCCAGACCCCCGAGATCTCCCCAGACCCCCGAGATCCCCCCCCTTCCAAATGGGGGACCACCCCCAACCCCCCCCCCAAAATGGAGATGCCCCCAGGCCCCTGATATCCCCATGGTAATGACCCCCACAAAAAATGGGAACCCCCGGCACCTGGGACCCCCCCCCCCCCACCCCACCCCGACCCCGGGGCCCCCCCGGCGCC
>NW_020911225.1:0-338 GCF_003984885.1 Neopelma chrysocephalum | reverse complement strand
CCCCCCAAAACCAGGGACCCCCAAGCACCCAGAGCCCCCCAAAATTGGACCCCGAGACCCCCCCAAAATGGGACCCCGAGACCCTCCCAAATTGGGATCCCCAGAGCCCCTCAAGGGGTCACCTGGGGTCACCTGTGATCACCTGGGGTCACCTGGGGTCACCTGGGGGTCACCTGTGGTCACTGTGGTGTCCCCCCAGGGCATCGCAGGCACGGACGTGGCCAAGGAGGCCTTGGGCATCATCCTGTGCCCATGGTCACCTGTGGTCACCTGGGGGTCACCTGGTGGTCACCTGGGGGTCACCTGGTGGTCACCTGGGGATCACCTGTGGTCACCTG
>NW_020911224.1:469-977 GCF_003984885.1 Neopelma chrysocephalum | reverse complement strand
GGAGGGTCTGGGAGGGGGTGGGGGTCACTGGGGGGGTCCAGGAGGGGTTGGGGGTCACTGGGAGGGTCTAGGAGGGGTTGGGGATCATTGGGAGGGTCCAAAGGGGGTTGGGGGTCACTGGGAGGGTCCAGGAGGGATTTGGGGTCACTGGGTGGGTCCGGGATGGGTTGGGGGGCAATGGGAGGGATTGGGGGTAACTGGGGGGGTCCAAATGGGTTGGGGGTCAATGGGGGGGGTCCCTCCCCACCCCGTGACCCCCCTCTTGCGCCCCAAAAAAGCTGCTGCGCCCCGAGGCCGTGGAGGGGCTGGTGCTGGTGAACCTGGACGCCCGCGCCAAGGGCTGGATGGACTGGGCCGCCAGCAAGGTGGGCACTGGGGGGCACTGGGGGGCACTGGGGGGCACTGGGGGATCCCTACGGATCCCTGGGGGGGGTCTCTGGGGGTCTCACGGTGTTGTTTCACCCCCCCTTTGCAGCTCTCGGGGCTGACGACGTCGACGACCGAGTTG
>NW_020911224.1:0-369 GCF_003984885.1 Neopelma chrysocephalum | reverse complement strand
CCCCCCAACCCATCCCGGACCCACCCAGTGACCCCAAATCCCTCCTGGACCCTCCCAGTGACCCCCAACCCCCTTTGGACCCTCCCAATGATCCCCAACCCCTCCTAGACCCTCCCAGTGACCCCCAACCCCTCCTGGACCCCCCCAGTGACCCCCACCCCCTCCCAGACCCTCCCAGTGCACCCCAACCCCTTTGGACCCCCCCAATGATCCCCAACCCCTCCCGGACCCCTCCAGTGACCCCCAACCCCTTTGGACCCCCCAGTGACCCCCAACCCCTCCTGGACCCTCCCAGTGACCCCCAACCCCTCCTGGACCCCTCCCAGTGACCCCCAACCCCTTTGGACCCCCCAGTGACCCCCAACCCCT
>NW_020911223.1:1344-1806 GCF_003984885.1 Neopelma chrysocephalum | reverse complement strand
TTGGGGAATATTTTGGGGGAATTTGGGGGATTTTTTGAGGATTTTTTGGGGATTTTTTGGGAAAATTTTTGGGAATTTTTGGGAATTTTTAGGGGATTTTTTGGGCATTTTTTGGGAATTTTGGGGAATTTTGGGAAAATTTTGGGGAATTTTTGGGGATTTTTGGGGAATTTTTTTGAGAATTTTTGGAATTTTGGGGGGATTTTTTGGGCATTTTTTGGGAAAATTTTGGGGAATGTTTGGGAATTTTTTTTGGAGAATTTTATGGAATTTTGGGGGGAATTTGGGGGATTTTTTGGAGAATTTTTGGGGATTTTTTTGGGAATTTTGGGGATTTTTTGGGGTATTTTGGGGATTTTTGGGGGAATTTTGGGGATTGTTGGAGGATTTTTTGGGAAAATTTTGGGGAATTCTTAGGAAAATATTGGGGAATTTTTTTGAGAATTTTATGGATTTTTTGGG
>NW_020911223.1:0-1244 GCF_003984885.1 Neopelma chrysocephalum | reverse complement strand
TTTGGGGATTTTTTGAGGATTTTTTGGGGAATTTTTGGGGATTTTTTGGGGATTTTTGGAAGATTTTTGGGGATTTTTGGGGGATTTTTTTGAGGATTTTTGAGGATTTTTTGGGGGATTTTTTGAGGGATTTTTGAGGGATTTTTGGGGGATTTTTTTTGGAATTTACTGAGAATTTTTGGGGATTTTTTGGGGATTTTTCGGGGATTTTTTGGGGATTTTTTGGGGATTTTTTGGGATTTTTTAGGGATTTTTTGGGAATTTTTGGGGATTTTTTTTGGAATTTATTGAGAATTTTTTGAGAATTTTTGGGGATTTTGGGGGATTTTTGGGGGATTTTTTGAGATTTTTTTGGGATTTTTTGGGGATTTTTTGGGATTTTGGGGGGATTTTTTGGGGAATTTTTGGAGATTTTTTGAGGATTTTTCGGGGATTTTTTAGGGATTTTTTGGGATTTTTTGGGATTTTTTGGGGATTTTTTGGGGATTTTTTGGGGAATTTTTGGGGATTTTTTGGGGATTTTTTGGGGATTTTTTTTGGGATTTATTGAGAATTTTTGAGAATTTTTTGGGGATTTTTGGGGGATTTTTTGAGGATTTTTTGGGGATTTTTTGGGGATTTTTTGGGGATTTTTGGGGGATTTTTGGGAATTTTTTTGAGGATTTTTTGAGGATTTTTTGGGGAATTTTTGGGAGAATTTTTGGGGATTTTTTGGGGATTTTTTTGGGGATTTTTTGGGGATTTTTTGGGGATTTTTGGAGATTTTTTGGGGATTTTTTGGGGATTTTTGGGGATTTTTTGGGGGATTTTTTGGGGATTTTTGGGGATTTTTTGAGGATTTTTGGGGGATTTTTTTGGGAATTTTTGGGGATTTTTTGAGGATTTTTTGGGGATTTTTTGGGAATTTTTTTGAGGATTTTTTGAGGATTTTTTGGGGATTTTTTGGGGAATTTTTGGGGATTTTTTGGGGATTTTTTTGGGGGATTTTTGGGAATTTTTTGGGAATTTTTGGGAATTCCCAAAATTCCCGGGATTTACCATTGAGGCTGCTCCGGTCGATCCGATTGGTGTCCAGGGGCCAATAGGAAGCGTCTCCATGACGACCTGGGAGAAGAATTCCATGAAAAAACATGGAAAATAATTCCAGAACTTCCGGGAAAAACCAATTTTTCCCAAAAAATCCCATTTTATTCCTTTAAAATCCCATTTTATTCCCAAAAAATCCCATTTTATTCCCTTAAAAT
>NW_020911222.1:426-707 GCF_003984885.1 Neopelma chrysocephalum | reverse complement strand
CTGCCCGCTCAGCCGCGGCGCGGCCCCTCCGCGCGGCCCCGCCCCCCCGTTCCCCTCAGGCGCTGCTGGGACCACGGAAGGGCGGTGGGAGCTCCGCGGTCCCATCCCGTCCGGGAGCTCTCCCGGGAGAAGGGGAGGGAGGGGGGGAGCGGACGGGAGCGGCCCCGGGAGCGGGGCTTGCGGGGATAGCGGGGTTCTCAGGAACGGGCGGGCGGGGATTGGCGGGGCTGGCACAGGGAGGCGGGGCTGTCCGGGCCGCGGGCTATAAATAGCGGGGGGGG
>NW_020911222.1:0-326 GCF_003984885.1 Neopelma chrysocephalum | reverse complement strand
GGGGGGGGGGGCGCGCTAGGGCAGTTCGGCGGCAGAGGTGGAATCGGCGCTGGAGCTCCGGGAGCCGAGGCGGGATCGGCGGTGAGCTGGGGCGGGACTCCTGCGGCTGCCGCTCCAGGTACTTGGCCTGCCTGGGGCACAAGGGCCGCTCTCTCCGGGAGGTTCTGGCTCCCGACGTGCAGGTCCGATCCCGGCCCGCCACTCCCAGCTCGCTTTTCTCCGCTCCGTCCAGTCACAGCCCGCCCTTTCAGTGGGGCTGCGGTCCCGTAAGCTGTGCCTGCTCAGCCTCGGCGCCGCCCCCGTTCCCCACGTTCCCTCAGGCGCTG
>NW_020911221.1:790-1239 GCF_003984885.1 Neopelma chrysocephalum | reverse complement strand
TTTGGGGTCCCAGGTGTGTTTTTGGGGGTCCCAGAGGGGATTTTGGGTGGTTTTGGGGTGTTTTTGGGGGTGACTCACGATGTTCTTGGCGGTGACGTTGAGGGCGCGACAAACGAGATCCAAAATGTCCTGAACTGGGACCGTCACTGGGGCCACGAAATCCTTACTGGGAGGGGGGACAGGGGGGTCAGCGGGGCACTGGGGGGCACTGGGAGGGACTGGGATGGACTGGGAGGGGATTGGGGGGCACTGGAAGGGATTGGGAGGGACTGGGAGGGGATTTTGGGGGTCCCAAGGGAGTTTTGGGGGGTCCTGGGTGGATTTTAGGGTTCCCAGTGAGTTTTTTGGGGGTCGCAGGTGATTTTTGGGGGGTCCCAGGGAGGTTTTGGGGTGTTTTTGGGGTCTGTGGGTACCTGAGGAGGGTCCTGGGTGGATTTTAGGGCTCCCAG
>NW_020911221.1:0-690 GCF_003984885.1 Neopelma chrysocephalum | reverse complement strand
AGCAGCCGGAGGGGACCCTCCCCAAACCAGTTCTGGGGAGGGGAAAACCAGTTTGGAACTGGGACGGAACTGGGACGGATTCACTGGAGCCATTTTGGGTTATTTTTGGGGGTATTTTGGGGGGTTTTGGGGGTTCCAGGAGAGTTTTGGGGGGTTTTGGGGTATTTTAGGATGTTTTGGGGGGGTTCCAGAAATTTTTTGGGGTCCCAGGAGGGATTTTGGGCTGATTTTGGGGTGATTTTGGGGGTCACTCACGATGTTCTTCGCGGGGACATTGAAAAGGCTCCTGGGATGATTTTGGGGTATTTTGGGGGTCCCTGGAGTTTTTTGGGGTCCCAAACGTGTTTTTGGGGGTCCCAGAGGGGATTTTGGGTGTGTTTGGGGTGATTTTGGGGGTTTTTTGGGGTCACTCATGATGCTCTTGGCAGGGACGTTTTGGGAGTCTTGGAATGATTTTGGGGCATTTTGGGGTATTTTGAGATTATTTTGGGGTATTTTTGGGACTTTGGGGGGTCCCCGGGGTTTTTTGGGGTCCCAGGTGTGTTTTTGGGGGTCCCAGAGGGGATTTTGGGTGGTTTTGGGGTGTTTTTGGGGGTGACTCACGATGTTCTTGGCGGTGACGTTGAGGGCGCGACAAACGAGATCCAAAATGTCCTGAACTGGGACCGTCACTGGGGCCACGAAATCCTT
>NW_020911220.1:402-767 GCF_003984885.1 Neopelma chrysocephalum | reverse complement strand
CTGGGTTTTGGGGGTGTCCAACCCACCCTTTAACCCCCCCGTGACCCTCCCAAAACCAGACGAGGAGCTGGAGGACAACCCCAACCAGAGCGACCTGATCGAGCAGGCGGCTGAGATGCTCTATGGGCTCATCCACGCCCGGTATATCCTGACCAACCGTGGCATTGCTCAGATGGTGAGACCCCCTGAGCCCCCCAGGGACCCCCAGGGATCCCCCAAATCCGCCTGACCCCCCCAGGGACACCCTGAGCCCCCAGGGACCCCCCCAAATCCCCCTGACCTACCCAGGGACACCCTGACCCACACCCGCTACATCCTCACCAACCGCGGCATTGCTCAGATGGTGAGACCCCCAAACCCCCCCC
>NW_020911220.1:0-302 GCF_003984885.1 Neopelma chrysocephalum | reverse complement strand
CCCAAAACCAGACGAGGAGCTGGAGGACAACCCCAACCAGAGCGACCTGATCGAGCAGGCGGCTGAGATGCTCTATGGGCTCATCCACGCCCGGTACATCCTGACCAACCGCGGCATTGCCCAGATGGTGAGACCCCCAAACCCCCCCTGGGACCCCCAGGGAACCCTCTGACCCCCCCTGGGACCCCCCAAACCCCCCTGACCCCCCCAGGGATCCCCCTGACCCCCCCTGATTCCCCCACGCCTGCTACATCCTCACCAACTACGGCATCGCCCAGATGGTGAGAGCCCTAAACCCCCCC
>NW_020911219.1:219-483 GCF_003984885.1 Neopelma chrysocephalum | reverse complement strand
TCCCCAAACCCTCCGAAACCCCCCCAAAAAAATCCCAAAAATTCCCCAAAAAAACCCAAAAAAACCCCCCAAAAATCACCCAAACCTGTCCCTAATTAACCCCTAATTACCCAAACTAATTAATTACCGGGCTGTGGGCGGAGCGTGCGCCAAAATCCTCCAAAAAACCCCCAAAATTCCCCCGAAATTCCCCCCAAATTCCCCCAAAATCCTCCCGAAATCGCCCCTAATTAACTTAATTACCATCTAATTAGCATAATTAAC
>NW_020911219.1:0-119 GCF_003984885.1 Neopelma chrysocephalum | reverse complement strand
CCCCCAAAAAGCCGCAAAACCCCCTCAATCACCCCTAATTAGCAACTAATTAGCATAATTAACCCCATAATCAACATCAATCCACCAACTTTGACATCTTCACCTTTATTCCAACACCC
>NW_020911218.1:284-607 GCF_003984885.1 Neopelma chrysocephalum | reverse complement strand
CCAACCAACCCAACCCAACCCAACCAACAACCCAACCAGTCATCCAACCAACCCAACCCAACCAACAACCCAACCCAACCAATCCAACCCAATCAACCCAACCCATCCCAACCCAAACCAATCAAACCAACCCAACCCAACCAACCCAATCCAATCAAACCAACCCAACCAACTCAACCAACCAACCCAACCAATCACCCAACCAACCCAACCCAACCCAACCAACAACCCAACCAACCACCCAACCAACCCAACCCAACCAACAACCCAACCAATCACCCAATCAACTCAACCCACCCAACTCAATCCAACCAACCCAACCA
>NW_020911218.1:0-184 GCF_003984885.1 Neopelma chrysocephalum | reverse complement strand
AACCCAACCCAACCAACCCAATCCAATCAAACCAACCCAATCCAATCAAACCGACCCAACCAACTCAACCAACCCAACCAACCCAACCCACCCAACCAACCAACCCAACCCAACCCACCCAACCCACCCAATTCACCCAACCAACCCAACCCAACTCAGCCCAACCCACCCAACCACCCAACCA
>NW_020911217.1:305-1485 GCF_003984885.1 Neopelma chrysocephalum | reverse complement strand
GCCTGCCTCAGCTAGGTGGGGAAAATACCCCAAAACACCCCAAAAACCACCCCAAAACCACCCCAAAAATACCCCAAAAACCCCAAACAGCTCGTCACCAACGCCTGCCTCAGCAAGGTGGGCAAAACACCCCAAAAACACCCCAAAAACAGGGAAAAAACACCCCAAAATCACCCCAAAAACACCCCAAACAGCTCGTCACCAACGCCTGCCTCAGCAAGGTGGGGAAAACACCCCAAAAATGGGGGAAAACACCCCAAAATCACCCCCAAAACCCCAAACAGCTTGTGACCAACCCCTGATTTTGCCTTTAGGATGTGGACATCTCCCCACTGCAGGTGGATTTAGGATCCTTTAGGATACTTTAGGATTATTTTAGGGTTATTTTAGGATACTTTAGGGTTATTTTAGGATACTTTAGGATTATTTTCACCCTGTTTTTCCCTGTTTTTGCCTTTAGGATGTGGACATCTCCCTGGTGCAGGTGGATTTAGGATCCTTTAGGATACTTTAGGATTATTTTAGGGTTATTTTAGGATACTTTAGGGTTATTTTAGGATACTTTAGGATTATTTTCACCCCGTTTTTAATTGTTTTTGCCTTTAGGAGGTGGACATCTCCCCGGTGCAGGTGGATTTAGGATCCTTTAGGATACTTTAGGATTATTTTAGGGTTATTTTAGGATACTTTAGGATTATTTTAGGATACTTTAGGCTTATTTTCACCCTGTTTTTCCCTGTTTTTGCCTTTAGGATGTGGACATCTCCCTGGTGCAGGTGGATTTAGGATCCTTTAGGATACTTTAGGATTATTTTAGGGTTATTTTAGGATACTTTAGGGTTATTTTAGGATACTTTAGGGTTATTTTCCCCTGTTTTTCCCCCCCAGGAGGTGGACATCTCCCCGGTGCAGGTGGATTTAGGATCCTTCAGGATCCTTTAGGATTATTTTCGGATACTTTAGGATTATTTTCACCCCTTTTTCCCCTGTTTTTGCCTTTAGGAGGTGGACATCTACACGGTGCAGGTGGATTTAGGATACTTCAGGATACTTTAGGATTATTTTAGGGTTATTTTAGGATACTTTAGGGTTATTTTAGGATACTTTAGGATTATTTTCACCCCGTTTTTAATTGTTTTTGCCTTTAGGAGGTGGACATCTCCCCGGTGCAGGTGGATTT
>NW_020911217.1:0-205 GCF_003984885.1 Neopelma chrysocephalum | reverse complement strand
CTTTAGGATGTGGACATCTCCCCGGTGCAGGTGGATTTAGGATCCTTCAGGATCCTTTAGGATTATTTTCGGATACTTTAGGATTATTTTCACCCCTTTTTCCCCTGTTTTTGCCTTTAGGAGGTGGACATCTACACGGTGCAGGTGGATTTAGGATCCTTCAGGATACTTTAGGGTTATTTTAGGATACTTTAGGGTTATTTTC
>NW_020911216.1:81-438 GCF_003984885.1 Neopelma chrysocephalum | reverse complement strand
ACTGGGAGGGACTGGGAGGGACTGGGAGGGACTGGGAGGGGATTGGGAGGGACTGGGTTATACTGGGATGTACTGGTTTATACTGGGAGAGGTGGAAGTGCAAAATAAAGCGGTTTTGGAGCGATTTTGGTGTTTGTTGTGGTGTTTATGGGGCACTGGGAGGGGATTGGGAGGCACTGGGTTGTACTGGTTTGTACTGGGAGAGGATTGAATCCCTTTAAACCCCGAATTTTCCTCATTTTTTTGAGAATTTTCCCCCAATTTCGCTCGTTTTTCCACCAAAATCGACCCAAATTTCCACCCAAATCGACCCAAATTTCCACCAAATTTCCACCAAAATTTGTCCAAATTTTACCC
>NW_020911216.1:0-71 GCF_003984885.1 Neopelma chrysocephalum | reverse complement strand
CCACCAAAATTTGTCCAAATTTTACCCCAATTCCCCCAAATTTCCACTCAAATTCCCCCAAATTTTCCCTA
>NW_020911215.1:559-1338 GCF_003984885.1 Neopelma chrysocephalum | reverse complement strand
AAATGAGGGGGAAAGGGCTGAGGGAGAGTGAGGGGAAAATGGGGGGGAACGAGGAGAAAACGAGAGAAAAATGAGGGAAAATGGGGATAAAAATGGAGCGAGTGAGGTAAAAAGGGGGATAATGGGGGGAACTGGGGAGAAATTGGAAAAAATGAGGGGGAAATGGGGGTCCCTGAGACCCCCAGACCCGAATCGGGACCCCCAAACCAAATTGAGACCCCCAGACCCAAAGTGAGACCCCAGACCCAAATTGGGACCCTCAGACCCCACTTTGGGTCTCCCCCTTTTTGGGGCTCTCTGGGGGTCCCACCCATGGGGGGGGTGTCCCTGTTTTTACCCCCGGGGGGGGTCCCCGTTCCTGCCCCATTTCCCCCCTTTTTGGGGGTCTCTGTGAGTCCCACCCTTTGTGGGGTGTCCCAGGGGGTCCCACCCATGGGGGGTTCCCCGTTTTTGCCCCCGGGGGGGTCCCCCCTTTGTTCCCCCCCCCCCCGTTCCCACATCACTTCCTGCAGGAAGCGCCCGCTCCGTCCCCGCCCTTTGCGAGTCCCTTTTCGCGGGAAACGCCTTTTTTGGGACCCCCCCGGGACCCCCCCCGACCCCAAAACAACCCCCGGACCCCCCTCCGGGACCCCCCTCGGGCCCCCCCCGGTTTTTTTTGGGGAGGGGGGTTCGGACCCAACTTTTCTCGGGGCGTTTTTTTGCGGCTCCGACGCGGAAATCGGTGAGTTTGGAGGGGGGGGAGGGGGTGGGACCCCCCGAAATCGACCCGAAATCAGCCC
>NW_020911215.1:0-459 GCF_003984885.1 Neopelma chrysocephalum | reverse complement strand
ATTTTCCTCTCATGTTCCTTCATTTTTCCCTCATTTCCCCTCATTTTCCCTCGCTTTCCCCCATTTTCCCCTCACGCTCCCTCAGCCTTTTCCCCCTCAACTCCCCCCATTTTTACCCTCACTTCCCCTCATTTCCCCCATTTTGCCTCATTTCCACCTCATTTTCCCCTATTTTTCCCCTATTTTTCCCTCATTTTTCCCTCATTTTCCCCCATTTTTCCCTCATTTTTCCCTCATTTCCCCCCTTCACCCTCTGCCGGCCTTTTCCCGCCTTTTCCCGCCTCAGCCAATCAGCGCCCGGCTCCCCGTGGGGTGGGAACCCCTCAGCCAATCAGCGCCCGGTTCCCCGTGGGGTGGGGGCCCCTCAGCCAATCAGCGCCCGGCTCCCTGTGGGGTGGGAGCCCCTCAGCCAATCAGCGCCGAGCGCGGGAAATTCGAACCCCAACGGCCGCGGGCGCG
>NW_020911214.1:427-999 GCF_003984885.1 Neopelma chrysocephalum | reverse complement strand
CCCCCCCCGTGCTGCCCCATGGAGACCCGAGTGTCCTGCGGGATGTGCTCGATCCCTATGGAAAAACGGGGTCAGGGCGGTCCCAAAATCCCACCCGGGCTGCCCCGAGTGTCCTGCGGGATGTGCGGGAAAAGGGGCTCCCAAAATTCCACTCGTCCTGCCCCATGGACACCCGGGCGTCCTGCGGGATGGGCTCGATCCCTGCGGGAAAAGCGGGGTCGGGAGTGTCCCAAAATCCCACCCATCCTGCCCCTGCTCTGCCCCGAGTGTCCTGCGGGATGTGCGGGAAAAGGGAGTCCCAAAATCCCACCCGGGCTGCCCCGAGTGTCCTGCGGGATGTGCTCGATCCCTGCGGGAAAACCGGGATCGGGGGTTGTCCCAAAATCCCCCCCGTCCTGCCCCATGGACACCCGCGCGTCCTGCGGGATGTGCTCGATCCCTGCGGGAAATCCGGGGTCAGGAGAGGTCCCAAAATCCCACTTGTCCCGCCCCTGCTCTGCCCCGAGCGTCCTGCGGGATGTGCTCGATCCCTATGGAAAAACGGGATCAGGGGGTCCCAAAATACCCCCCCC
>NW_020911214.1:0-327 GCF_003984885.1 Neopelma chrysocephalum | reverse complement strand
GTCAGGGGGGTCCCAAGAGTGCAGGGGAATTATAGGGATGCAGAGGAATTATGGGGGTGCAGGGGGGTTATGGGGGTGCAGGAGGGGGTTACGGGGGTGTCAGGGGGTCCTAAGGGGTGCAGGGGAATTATGGGGGTGCAGGGGGGTTATGGGGGTGCAGGGGGGTTCTATGGGGTTGGGGGATGCAGGGGAGGGTTATGGGGGTTCAGAGGGATGCAGGTGGGATGGGGGGGGTGGAAGGGGGGTGCAGCGGGTGTGGGATAAGGGGGTACAGGGTCAGCCCCCCCCCCAGTTGCTCACGGCTGTTGAGCCAGTAGATCTTGGGGG
>NW_020911213.1:624-1000 GCF_003984885.1 Neopelma chrysocephalum | reverse complement strand
GGGGGCACTGGTATGTGTGGAGAGAAGGACTTGAGGGACTGGTATGGAAGGAAGAGGGACTGGGGACACCGGCGTGTGTGAGGATCGGGTAATGGAGCAACTGGGGGCACTGGAGTGTGTGGGGAGGGGGGCTGGTATGGGGAGAGAAGGACTGGGGGCACTGGTGTGTGTGGGGGTAATGGGGGCGCTGGTTTGTGTGGGGAGAGGGAATGATATGGGGAGAGAGGGACTGGGAGCACTGGAGTGTGTGGGGAGAGGGACTGGGGACACTGGAGTGTGTGGGGAGAGGGACTGGGGACACTGGAGTGTGTGGGGAGAGGGACTGGGAGCACTGGAGTGTGTGGGGAGAGGGACTGAGGACACTGGTATGGGGGGG
>NW_020911213.1:0-524 GCF_003984885.1 Neopelma chrysocephalum | reverse complement strand
TGTGGGGAGAGGGAATGATATGGGGAGAGAGGGACTGGGAGCACTGGTGTGTGTGGGGAGAGGGACTGGGGACACTGGTATTGGGGGGAGAGGGACTGGGGGCACTGGTGTGTGGGGAGAGGGTAATGGGTGGACTGGTGTGTGTGGGGATCGGGTAATAGGGGGACTGGGGATGCTGGAGTGTGTGGGGAGTGGATAAGGGGGCACTGGAGTGTGTGGGGAGAGGGTAATGGGGCAACTGGGGGCACTGGTGTGTGTGGGGAGAGGTAATGGAGGCACTGGAGTGTGTGGGGAGAGGGACTGGGGGCACTGGAGTGTGTGGGGAGAGGGACTGGGGGCACTGGTGTGTGTGGGGAGTGGATAAGGGGGGCACTGGAGTGTGTGGGAATTGGGTAGTGGGGGCGCTGGTTTGTGTGGGGAGAGGGACTAGGGACACTGGAGTGTGTGGGGAGAGGGACTGGGAGCACTGGAGTGTGTGGGGAGAGGGTAATGGGTGGACTGGTATGGGGGGAGAGGGACTGGGG
>NW_020911212.1:129-373 GCF_003984885.1 Neopelma chrysocephalum | reverse complement strand
GATGAACTGGGAGGTTACTGGGAGCACTGGGCGGGGTCACTGGGAGCACTGGGAGGTCACTGGGATCACTGGGAGGTCACCAGGAGGGACTGGGAAGTCACTGGGATGAACTGGGAGGTTACTGGAATGAACTGGGACATCACTGGGAGCACTGGGACAGTTACTGGGAGCACTGGGCGGGGTCACTGGTCTCACTGGGAGCACTGGGAGGGGTCACTGGTGTTACTGGGAGCACTGGGAGGTC
>NW_020911212.1:0-119 GCF_003984885.1 Neopelma chrysocephalum | reverse complement strand
TGGGAGGGGTCACTGGTGTTACTGGGAGCACTGGGAGGTCACTGGGATGAACTGGGAGGGGTCACTGCTGTTACTGGGAGCACTGGGAGGTCACTGGGAGCACTGGGCAGTCCAATGGG
>NW_020911211.1:381-752 GCF_003984885.1 Neopelma chrysocephalum | reverse complement strand
GGGATAATGGGGGATAACAGGGGAGAATGGGATAACTGGGGATAATGGGAATAATGGGATAATGGGGAGAATGGGATAACAGGATAATGGGAATAATGGGGGGATAACAGGGAGAATGGGGATAATGGGAATAATGGGGATAACAGGGGAGAATGGGAAAAATAGGAATAATGGGGGGATAACAGGATAATGGGAATAATGGGGGAGAATGGGATAACAGGGGATAATGGGAATAATGGGAATAATGGGGATAATGGGAATGGGGAATGGGAAGGGAGGTCACGTTCCTGGAAGCTTCCAGATTCGCCCAGGAAAACGGTGGGAGAACGGGAATGACGGTGGGATAACGGGAATGGTGGTGGGATAATGGG
>NW_020911211.1:0-371 GCF_003984885.1 Neopelma chrysocephalum | reverse complement strand
GGGATAATGGGGGATAACAGGGGAGAATGGGATAACTGGGGATAATGGGAATAATGGGATAATGGGGAGAATGGGATAACAGGATAATGGGAATAATGGGGGGATAACAGGGAGAATGGGGATAATGGGAATAATGGGGATAACAGGGGAGAATGGGAAAAATAGGAATAATGGGGGGATAACAGGATAATGGGAATAATGGGGGAGAATGGGATAACAGGGGATAATGGGAATAATGGGAATAATGGGGATAATGGGAATGGGGAATGGGAAGGGAGGTCACGTTCCTGGAAGCTTCCAGATTCGCCCAGGAAAACGGTGGGAGAACGGGAATGACGGTGGGATAACGGGAATGGTGGTGGGATAATGGG
>NW_020911210.1:441-1326 GCF_003984885.1 Neopelma chrysocephalum | reverse complement strand
GTTTGAGGGGTTTGGGGTCGGGGGGAGGGGTCGCAGAGAGAGGGGGGAGGGGCTAAAAAAAGGGGGGTCGCGGAGAGAGGGAGAGGACGGAGAAAAGAGGGGGGGAGGGGGGAAAAGGCCACGCCCACAGCGAGGCCACGCCCACCGGAAACACGCTTGGCATGAAGCCACGCCCATCGCGAAGCCACGCCCACCGCGATTCACGCGTTTATGGTGAAGCCACGCCCACTGAGGATCACGCGTTTATAGAGAAGCCACGCCCACCGTTAAGCCACGCCTACCGAGAATCGCACGTTTAGCGTGAAGCCACGCCCATCGTTAAGCCACGCCCACCGGAAACACGCTTGGCAGGAAACCACGCCCACCGAAAACCACACGGTTATAGTTAAGCCACGCCCACCATAGAGACGTTTGTGATGAAGCCACGCCCACCGGAAATACACGCGTGTGTGAAGCCACGCCCACCACGGCAGAGGTTTAGGGGAAGCCACGCCCATCACGAAGCCACGCCCACCATAAGACAGGTTTGGGATCAGGCCACGCCCACCACAAGACAATATAAGGTTAGAGTGAGGCCACGCCCATCGCTAAGCCACGCCCACCGTCCACACACCTTTAGCATGAAGCCACGCCCACCACAAAAAGCCAAGACTGATACCCCCCAAAAAGACTTTATTCAAATTTATTCAAATTTATTCAAATTAGGGGCGGAGTCCGAATTTGGGGAGGAGGGGGCCCAGAAGGATTTTTGGGGACACCCCCCCTTTCCCCCGGTTTTGGGGGCCCTCCCAATTTGGGGATCCCCCCCTTGGGAATGTGGGGACCCTCCTAATTTGGGGACCTCCCTGGAATTTGGGGACCCCCCCAGGTTTTGGGGACCCTCCT
>NW_020911210.1:0-341 GCF_003984885.1 Neopelma chrysocephalum | reverse complement strand
GTTTTGGGGACCCTCCTAATTTGGGGACCCCCCTGGAATTTGGGGACGCCCCCTCTCGGGAATTTGGGGACCCCCCCAGGTTTTGGGGACCCTCCTAATTTGGGGACCCCCCCTCGGAATTTAGGGCCCCCCCTGGAATTTGGGGACCCTCCCAATTTGGGGACCCCCCTGGAATTTGGGCCCCCTCCCCCTCCTGAGTTTTGGGGACCCTCCCCCTCGGAATTTGGGGGACACGCCCCCTCCAGGTTTTGGGGGGACACCCCCCCGGGTTTTACGGACACCACCCCATCCCCCCCCAGTTTCGGGGACCCCCCAGAATTTGAGGACCCCCCCCCCTCGGG
>NW_020911209.1:422-726 GCF_003984885.1 Neopelma chrysocephalum | reverse complement strand
TCGGCCACCTCCACCTTGGCCGCCCGTCCCCTTTCCGCCTGTAGCCTTGGCTACCTGTCACCTGGGCCACCGGCAGCCCCTGGGGTGGCCCCGCCCCCTGTACTTACCTGTGCCCTGCCCAGGGGTGGGTGGGTGGGTGTGGGGGGGGTTGTTTTTGGGGGTTGGGGGTTTTTTTGGGGGGTGTTTCAGGGGGCAGTCTCGGGGTACTCACAGTGCATGTCCCGCTCGTGCTCGTACTCGATGAAGGCGTAACCGCGCGGCTTCCCCGAGCGCTTGTTGTACACCATGTAGATCTGGGGGGGGG
>NW_020911209.1:0-322 GCF_003984885.1 Neopelma chrysocephalum | reverse complement strand
GGGGGGTGTTTGGGGGTTACAGAGCACTTGTTGTACCCCAGGGAGATTTGGGGGGCCATGGGGACAGGTGAGGGACAGGAGAACACCTGAGGGACAGGTGAGGGACAGGTGACCCCCCCTGACAGCAGGGAGGGGTCAGGGGGGTGTTTGGGGGTTACAGAGTGCTTATTGTACCCCAGGGAGATCTGGGGGGGACACGGGGACAGGTGAGGGACAGGGGGACAGGGGAGGGACAGGTGAGGGACAGGTGACACCCCCTGACAGCAGGGAGGGAGCAGGGGGGTGTTTGGGGGGGTCACAGAGCACTTGTTGTACCCCAGGG
>NW_020911208.1:517-1024 GCF_003984885.1 Neopelma chrysocephalum | reverse complement strand
GGGGGGTCTGGGGGGTCCCAAAATAAACGAGGGGGTCTCAGGGGTCCCTCATGTCATTGGAGGGGGTCCCGGGAACTGGGGAGGGGTCTGGGGGGTCCCCTGATAAATTGGGGAGGGGGATCTGGGGGGTCCCAAAGTCACTGGGGGGGTCCCCAAAGCTCCCGCCCCCTCCCCCAAGGTAACCCCGCTCACCGCCCTCAGCGCCGCCATCTTGGGCGCGTCACGTGACTCCCCGCCGAAGGTCACGTGACAAGGCCCCGTCTATGCTGCCGCGGCCACGCCCACAACTCTGTGGTCACGCCCCCTGTGCTGTGATCACGCCCCCCTTTGGGGGCGGGGTCTAAGCTTGGCCACGCCCTCCCTTGTTTCGCGGCGGGCGGCGCCCCCTGGCGGGCGGGAGGGGGAATGAGGAGGGAGGATTTTGGGGGGTCTCAGGGGGGGCTTTGGGGGTCCCGGGGGGATCTTTGGGGGTCGCGGGACCTGCACAACGGGCAGGGACCCCCCCCC
>NW_020911208.1:0-507 GCF_003984885.1 Neopelma chrysocephalum | reverse complement strand
GGGGGGTCTGGGGGGTCCCAAAATAAACGAGGGGGTCTCAGGGGTCCCTCATGTCATTGGAGGGGGTCCCGGGAACTGGGGAGGGGTCTGGGGGGTCCCCTGATAAATTGGGGAGGGGGATCTGGGGGGTCCCAAAGTCACTGGGGGGGTCCCCAAAGCTCCCGCCCCCTCCCCCAAGGTAACCCCGCTCACCGCCCTCAGCGCCGCCATCTTGGGCGCGTCACGTGACTCCCCGCCGAAGGTCACGTGACAAGGCCCCGTCTATGCTGCCGCGGCCACGCCCACAACTCTGTGGTCACGCCCCCTGTGCTGTGATCACGCCCCCCTTTGGGGGCGGGGTCTAAGCTTGGCCACGCCCTCCCTTGTTTCGCGGCGGGCGGCGCCCCCTGGCGGGCGGGAGGGGGAATGAGGAGGGAGGATTTTGGGGGGTCTCAGGGGGGGCTTTGGGGGTCCCGGGGGGATCTTTGGGGGTCGCGGGACCTGCACAACGGGCAGGGACCCCCCCCC
>NW_020911207.1:421-874 GCF_003984885.1 Neopelma chrysocephalum | reverse complement strand
GACGTGGGGGGATAGAGACAGACAGGGGGATATGGGGGGACAGGGGGACACAGAGGGACATGGGGGGATAGAGACAGACAAGAGGATATAGGGGGACATGGGGGGACAGGGGGGAATAGGGGGACATGGGGGAACACAGAGGGACATGGGGGGACAGGGACAGACAGGAGGACATGGGGGAACAGAAAAACATGGGGGGTGGGGAATGAGAGATGCGGGGTTGGGGGAGACAGAACAGGGGTCAGCCCACGGTCACCCCAGAGTTTGGGGTCCCCCGTCAGATTTGGGGTCTCTCTCTCGCCCCCCATAGTTGGGGTCCCCCTCTCACCCCCCAGAGTGGGGTCCCCCCTCCGATTTGCGGTCCCCATCTCACCCCCCAGATTTGAGGTCCCCCTCTCACCCCCCAGGGCTGTGGGTCCCCCCTCAAATTTGGGGTCTCCCCTCAGATTTGGG
>NW_020911207.1:0-321 GCF_003984885.1 Neopelma chrysocephalum | reverse complement strand
CTCTCACCCCTCAAGGCTGCGGGTCCCCCCTCAGATTTGGGGTCCCCTCTCAGATTTGGGGTCCCACTCTCACGCCCCAGGGCTGTGGGTCCCCCCTCAGATTTGGGGTCCCTCTCTCATTCCCTAGATTTGGGGTCCCAGAGTTGTGGGTCCCCACTCAGATTTGGGGTCCTCCCTCAGATTTGGGGTCCCCCCTCAGATTTGGGGTCCCCCCTCAGATTTGGGATCTCCCTCTCACCCCCCAGGGTTGTGGGTCCCCCCTCAGATTTGGGGTCCCACTCTCACCCCCTAGAGTTGGGGTGTCCCCCCCAGATTTGGGGT
>NW_020911206.1:382-1004 GCF_003984885.1 Neopelma chrysocephalum | reverse complement strand
ACATGGGTGGGGACAGTGGGGACAAGGTGGGGACAGTGGGGACAGGGACAGGGGACAGTGGGGACAGGGGTAGGGACACTGGGGACATGGGTGGGGACAGTGGGGACAAGGTGGGGACAGTGGGGACAGGGACAGGGGACAGTGGGCACAGGGACAGGGGACAGCAGGGACAGGGATGGGGGTTGGGGACAGCGGGGACAGAGGTAGGGGACAGTGGGGTTGGGACAGTGGGGACAGGGACAGGGGTTGGGACAGCGGGGACAAGGACAGGGACAGGGGACACAACAGCCACGGATGGTGGGACAGGGACAAGGACAGGATACAAGGACGGGGGACAGGGGACACCATTGTCCCCAGATGGGGGACAGGGACAAGGGAACAGGGGACCCCATTGTCCCCAAATAGAGGCCAGGGGACAGGGACAGGGGGGAGAGGACCCCATTGTCCCCAAATAGAGGACAGGGGACCCCATTGTCCCCAAATGAGGGCCAGGGGCCGCTCACCCTGGACAGAAAGTCCTGCTCCACCCTCTCCTTGAGCAGGTCCGGGGGTTTCTGCTCGTAGGCCTTGTAGGTCTCCAGGTACCGCCCGGCCTCCTCGGGGCTGGGGGGACACGGGGGGG
>NW_020911206.1:0-282 GCF_003984885.1 Neopelma chrysocephalum | reverse complement strand
CCCATGCCCCTGTGACCCCCCACGTCCCTCATATCCCCCAATGTCCCCCAGTGTCCCCCCATGCCCCTGTGACCCCCCCTCTGTCCCCCCCCCCTCCCCTTTTGGGGTCCCACGCCGGGACAGAGGGACAGATCCCCCCGGGCCGCGCCCACCACGCCCGCCAGAGACTGTGGGGGGGGACACGGGGGGGTCACAGGGGCTTGGGGACACGGGGGGGGGGGTGGCACGTCCCCAAGGGGGGGGTGGCATGTCCCCAAGGGGGGGGTCACTCACCCCAAAAGC
>NW_020911205.1:680-1275 GCF_003984885.1 Neopelma chrysocephalum | reverse complement strand
TTTGGGTGATTTGGGGTTTTTTGGGGTGATTTGGGGTTTTTGGGGGGATTTTGGGGTGATTTGGGTTGGTTTTGGGGGATTTGGGGGGTCCTGGAGTGGTTTGGGTATTTTTGGGGTGATTTTGGGTGGTTTTGGGTTATTTGGGGTTTTTGGGGGGTGATTTGGGGTTTTTTTGGGGATTTTGGGGTGATTTTTGGGGTTTTCAGGGGGTGAGTCCCGGGGTGTTTGGGGTATTTTTGGGGTGATTTGGGGTATTTTTGGGGTGTTTTGGGGGTGATTTGGAGTGTTTTGAGGTGATTTGGGGTGAATTCGGGGGTTTTTGGGGGTCCCACGTTCTCGTTCCCCCCGTCCTGGTCCCCCAGGGTGGGGGAGGGGCTGGGGGGTGATTTTGGGGTGAATTTGGGTGTTTTTGGGGGTCACACGTACTCGTTCCGCCCGTACTTGTCCCCCAGGGTGGGGGGAGGGGCCGCGGCTCGGCGGGGCCGGGAGGGGCTGCGGGGGGAGGGGCGGATCAGGGAGGGGGGGAGGGGGGAGGGGCGGCAGCGCCGCGGCCCCTCCCCCACCCCAAACCGGAGAGGGGGAGGGGCTTCAGGGA
>NW_020911205.1:0-580 GCF_003984885.1 Neopelma chrysocephalum | reverse complement strand
GGGGGGGGATTTGGGGGTTTGGGGGAGGGGCGATGCCGGGCAGTGTTTTTGGGGGGTGTTTTGGGGGTCCCTGGGGGTGTTTTGGGGGTGTTTTGGGGGGATTTTCGGGGTCTCAGAGGAAGTTTTGGGGGTTGGGGGGAGGGGCAATCCCGGGGGGTGTTTTTTTTGGGGGGGTGTCTCAGAGTGACCCCTCCCCCCTCCCCCCCCCAGGTTCGAGCCGGGCCCGGGGGTGCTGATGGCGGGTGGGGGAGGGGCGCTGGTGGCGGCGGGGGGAGGGGCCCTGCTCTGCATGGCCCGACCCAGGTGAGAACTGAGCCCCTCCCCCACCCCCGGGACCCCTCCCCCCCTTCCCTGAAGCCCCACCCCCCACCTGGGACACTCCCCCTCCTTGAAGCCCCTCCCCCACCCTGAGACCCTTCCCCCCCTTCTTTGAAGCCCCTCCCCCACCCGGGGCCCCTCCCCGTCCCACTGAAACCCCTCCCCCACTCCCTGAAGCCCCTCCCCCACCTGGGACCCTCCCCTTCCTTAAAACTCCTCCCCCCACTCCCTGAAGCCCCTCCCCCACCCGGGGCCCCTCCCT
>NW_020911204.1:206-486 GCF_003984885.1 Neopelma chrysocephalum | reverse complement strand
GACCCGCTTCCGGCGCGCCGCGTGCCCACGTGACCCACGAACCCACCAATCAGCTTCGAGTCTCGGCGTGACGCCATCAAAGCGGCGCCGGAAGAAACCCACGCGCGGCCCCAGGGGGACACACGTGCTCCCCGCCACCCCCCAATTCTCTCCCACCCCACCCCGGGACCCCCCCATTGCCCCCACCCCGGAATAAACGGCACCGACACAGTTCACGGTCACCAACGGCCTTTTTTTGTGCCGCCCCGCGCGACACAACCTCGCCCCGTCCCCCCCATAT
>NW_020911204.1:0-106 GCF_003984885.1 Neopelma chrysocephalum | reverse complement strand
AGCACGGGGCTCTCCACGTGTTGCTATGGACGTGTCGGAGGGAGGGGTGGGGGCTCCAAGCGGGGGGGGGACACACACGGGAACACGGCGGGGGGACACAGAGGAA
>NW_020911203.1:662-927 GCF_003984885.1 Neopelma chrysocephalum | reverse complement strand
CCTCCTGGGGTCCCTGTGTCCCATCCTGGGGTCCCCGTTTCACCTCCCGTGGTCCCCGTGTCACCTCCTGGGGTCCCTGTGTCACCTCCCGGGGTCCCCGTGTCCCCTCCTGGGGTCCCCGTGTCCCCTCCTGGGGTCCCCGTGTCCCCTCCTGGGGTCCCCGTGTCCCCTCCTGGGGTCCCCGTGTCACCTCCCGGGGTCCCTGTGTCCCCTCCCGTGGTCCCCGTGTCCCCTCCCGGGGTCCCCGTGTCCCCTCCTGGGGTCC
>NW_020911203.1:0-562 GCF_003984885.1 Neopelma chrysocephalum | reverse complement strand
GGTCCCCGTGTCCCATCCTGGGGTCCCTGTGTCCCCTCCTGGGGCCCCCGTGTCCCCTCCTGTCCCTTGTCCCCTCCTGGGGTCCCCGTGTCCTCTCCTGGGGTCCCCGTGTCCCCTCCCGGGGTCCCCGTGTCCCCTCCTGGGGTCCCTTGTCACCTCCTGGGGTCCCGTGTCCCCTCCTGGGGTCCCCGTGTCCCCTCCCAGGGCCCCCGTGTCCCCTCCTGGGGTCCCCGTGTCCCCTCCCGGTGTCCCCCTGTCCCATCCTGGGGTCCCCCTGTCCCATCCTGGGGTCCCTGTGTCCCCTCCCAGGGACCCCGTGTCCCCTCCCAGGGCCCCCGTGTCACCTCCTTGGATCCCTGTGTCCCCTCCCGGGGTCCCCGTGTCCCCTCCTGGGGTCCCTGTTTCCCCTCCTGGAGTCCCTGTGTCCCCTCCTGGGGTCCCCGTGTCCCCTCCCAGGGCCCCCATGTCCCCTCCCGTGGTCCCTGTGTCACCTCCCGGGGTCCCCGTGTCACCTCCCGGGGTCCCCGTGTCCCCTCCTGGGGTCCCCGTGTCCCCTCCTGGG
>NW_020911202.1:452-1121 GCF_003984885.1 Neopelma chrysocephalum | reverse complement strand
TCAGGGGTTTGGGGTACCCCAGAGTTGGGGTGTAAGGATTTAGGGTGTTCCCACTCCTCCAGGGCGATCCTAAAACCGGGAATAGGGTCAGGGAGTCAGGGTCAGGGGTTTGGGGTACCCCAGAGTTGGGGTGCAGGGAGATTTAGGGGGCTCCCACTCCTCCAGAGAGATCCTAAAACCGGGAATGGGGGTAGGATCAGGGTTAGGGTCAGGGGTAGGGGCAGGTTTAGGGTCATGGTTAGGGTCAGAGTTAGGGTCAGGGTCGGGGTCAGGGTCAGGGCTTAGGGTCAGGGTTAGGGTCGGGGTCGGGGTAGGGTCAGGGTCAGAGTCAGGGGTTTGGGGTACCCCAGAGTTGGGGGGTAGGGATTTAGGGTGCTCCCACTCCTCCAGAGTGATCCTAAAACCAGGAATGGGAGCAGGAGTAGGGTCAGGGTCAGGGGTAGGGGCAGGTTTAGGGTCATGGTTAGGGTCAGAGTTAGGGTTAGGGTCAGGGTCAGGGTGAGGGTCAGGGTCAGGGGCAGGGGTTTGGGGTACCCCAGAGTTGGGGGGCAGGGATTTAGGGGGCTCCCACTCCTCCAGGGCGATCCTAAAACAGGGAATGGGGGCAGGAATAGGGTCAGGTTTAGGGTCAGGGTCAGGGTTAGGGGCAGGGTCAGAGTCAGGGGTTTG
>NW_020911202.1:0-352 GCF_003984885.1 Neopelma chrysocephalum | reverse complement strand
CCTGCCCCCCAACTCTGGGGGGCAGGGATTTAGGGTGTTCCCACTCCTCCAGGGCGATCCTAAAATCGGGAATAGGGTCAGGGAGTCAGGGTCAGGGTTTTGGGGTACCCCAGAGTTGGGGGGCAGGGATTTAGGGTGCTCCCACTCCTCTAGAGAGATCCTAAAACCGGGAATGGGGGCAGGAGTAGGGTCAGGTTTAGGGTCAGGGTCAGGGTCAGGGTCAGGGGTAGGGGCAGGTTTAGGGTCATGGTTAGGGGCAGAGTTAGGGTCAGGGTCAGGGTCAGGGTTAGGGTCAGGGTCAGGGGCAGGGGTTTGGGGTACCCCAGAGTTGGGGGGGAAGGATTTAGGGTGT
>NW_020911201.1:465-742 GCF_003984885.1 Neopelma chrysocephalum | reverse complement strand
CCTCCCGCACTGCCCAAAACCGGGAGGGGGGGCGGGTCAATGCCACGGCGCCGGCGCCGGTCCGGAGGGTCCCTCAGGTCCATCTCCATCCCATCTCCATCCCATCGTCTACGTCACCTCCATCAGCTCCATCCCATCCCGTCCCATCATCTCCATCAGCTCCATCCCATCCCCATCCCATCATCTCCATCCCATTCCCATCCCATCACCTCCGTCACCTCCATCAGCTCCATCCCATCCCATCATCTCCATCATCTCCATCCCATCCCCACTCCAT
>NW_020911201.1:0-365 GCF_003984885.1 Neopelma chrysocephalum | reverse complement strand
TCCCATCACCTCCGTCACCTCCATCAGCTCCATCCCATCCCATCATCTCCATCATCTCCATCCCATCCCCACTCCATTTTCATCTCCATCATCTCCATCATCCCCATCCCATCCCATTTCCGTCTTCATCTCCAGCCCCATCTCATCTCCCCTGACATCATTTCCATCATCCAATCCCATCCCATCCATCCCATCCCATCCATCCCATCCCATCCCATCATCTCCATCATCTCCATCCCATCCCCCTCCCATCATCTCCATCATCTCCATCACCTCCATCATCTCCATCCCACCCCATCCCATCACCTCCATCACCTCCATCAGTTCCATCCCATCCCCATCCCATTTTCATCTCCATCTCCATC
>NW_020911200.1:267-928 GCF_003984885.1 Neopelma chrysocephalum | reverse complement strand
CCTGGAAGGGGCGTGGCGCTCAGGGGAAGGGTGGCCACGCCCCAGCCACACCTGAGTATCCTTTCCCCTAAACAGGAGGGCGGGGCTGGGGTGGGCGGGGCTTAGGGCGGGACATGGGGGCGTGGCTCTCCCAACACGCCTTGACAGGTATCAAAGCTCCTGGACCTGCCCAACCCTGCAGAGGCCCCGCCCACCGAGCGGCCACGCCTCCAGCTGGGTGTCACCTGGGAGCCCGACTCCGCCCACCGCCAGGTGACGCTGCTGCCAGGTGAGAGCTACGCCCAATCCCTGCCACGCCCCTTTGAGCCACGCCCCCTTTCACCGCGGCCACGCCCCTTTTCTCTCCTAGACGAGGACGAGGCCTGGTGGCAGAAGCCAATCGTGGCCCAGGAGCTGTTTTGGTAAACCGCTTCCCCCTGAAGAAAACCCTGCCCCCTTGGTGAGGCCCCGCCCCCGGGAGAAAGCCACGCCCAATCAGCGAGGCCCCGCCCACCTGGACCTTCCCTCAGCCCCCCCTTATGTTTCCCTATGGGGTGAGCAAGCCACGCCCCTTTCTGGCTAAACCACGCCCATTTGCTGCTAGACCACGCCCCCTCTTACTAAGCCACGTCCCTTTGCTGCTAACCCACACCCCTCATGGCTAAACCACACCCCTTTGATT
>NW_020911200.1:0-167 GCF_003984885.1 Neopelma chrysocephalum | reverse complement strand
CCCGAGGTGGGCGTGGCCAACCCCCAGGTGCTGTGGGAACAGGTGGAAACCTGCCGGGAACTGCTGGAATTGGAGTCGCGGAGACGAGGTGAGGCCACGCCCATCCGGCCCCGCCCTTGGGGGGGCGGGGTTTGGTCGGAAAGGGGCGTGGTTTTGCTAAAAGGGGT
>NW_020911199.1:249-488 GCF_003984885.1 Neopelma chrysocephalum | reverse complement strand
CAGTCTCTCCCAGTGCCACCCAGTGCCCCCAGTCCCTCCCAGTCCCTCCCAGTGCCCCCAGTCCCTCCCAGTGCCCCCAGTCCCTTCCAGTCCCTTCCAGTGCCCCCAGTCCCTTCCAGTCCCTCCCAGTGCTCCCAGTCCCTCTCAAGGCCCCCCCAATCCCCTCCCAGTCCCCCCAGTCCCCTCCAGTCCCTCCCAGTTGCTCCCAGTCCCTCCCAGTCCCTCCCAGTGCTCCCAGT